>NC_048280.1:35324386-35481886 GCF_009762535.1 Notolabrus celidotus | reverse complement strand
GTTGTTTGCGCTCACAAAAGTGTTCAAACCCGAGACAACTTCCTGCTCTCCATCTCCATCTCCATCTCCATCAAATAAAATACGAGGTCTCTAAATGATGAGTTAGCAGAAACACATGAATATGCAAAATGAAAACTTCTGTGTGTCATTACCATGTCTGTGGCATGTGTACTGTGAGACATGTGTGGGCAACATATCAAATAGAAAGTAGTAAGGGAATTAGCATTGCTATTAAGAAGATGTGTTTTCCAGTTCGTCAGCACAAAAGCCGAGGGAATGAAAAGCCAGATAAAGAGCGGTGAAATAAGAAGGGACCATATTTCACCCCACGGGCCGCGCTGACCATCTTCTCTCAGGCCTGTTGATTTGAATCGTGTGAATATTTATGTCCAGAGGTGTTTGTCTGTTCTTAATGTCTGCACTCTGTAGACAGACGAAGAGGACAGTTAATGTCTGCTGTAAGTGGTCATATATTAACAGAGGCTTGCCCTGCCAGAAGAAGCATTAAGGTCTCCTCATTATTGAATCATTCCCTGCTTCACACTGTTGGCCTGTCAGGAGGCTGGACACACCGGGTAAGCGCTATCTGTGGTGTGCAGGGGTGGGTAGAGTAAACCGAAACAGTACTCAAGTAAAAGTACTGTTACTTTACAATGATGTTACTCAAGTAGAAGTAAGAGTACTAGTAGAAATCAAGCGTGCCGGACACGGCCCAGGTGGTGAGGCTTTCAGCAGTGTGACTGCCCCCTGGTGGGTGGCTGCAGTATAGGTAAAAAAATCCGTCTCCCCCATTCATTTGAATGGGGGAGCAGTCAAACTTTAAAAAATAAATACACGTGGTACGAATGTTTCTCACAGCCATATGCTGTGGTGATATGTAGTTAGTATTTGACTGTTTTGTGTTCAAGGCCTCTTTTTCCTGAAAAGTTTATTTTTCATTAGTTATTAGAGGTTAAAAAACGGGGTTTTACTTCCTGTTTCCTTTGATTCACAGCCGCCGTGTAGTGAAACTTCAAAGGACACACAGCGTCTTGTGACGTCACGCTGTAGGGCGGAGCTTATCACAGTGGCTTTAGAGGCTCTGGCTGCACAATGGCTGCGCCCAGGAGAGGGATTTTTTGGCTTCAGAACCGTACAACGGGAAGAGGCAGAGCAATGCTGTCCATTTTTATTTACAGTCTATGGTAGAAATAAGTACTTGAGTAAGAGTGAATAAGTACCTAAAAAAAACCTACTCAAGTAGTGAGTAACTTGTGAGTAGTATCATATATAAGATTGTATTGTATTGGAAATGCTAATAACAATGTGAAGTGCACACTGCCTTTAATAAAGTGACATAAATAGGAAAATGCCAGAATGAATGCTGTTAGGCAAAGTTTACTTTCAAACATTAAAAAAAGAGAAGCTGCACTGTGCTCAAACTAATGTACCCGCTTTCATTTTTTAAAACAAGCTAGAACTTCAAACTGTGTCTGAGATGTCATCAGAACTCCAGAACATTAATACTCCAACATTACAATAAAAAATATATCTATGCCTTCCAAACTTTCTTTTTTAACCTTTAACTTATTTTCAGTCTTACTTAAAAACATAACTTGAAAGTGCTAAAACATAGAACCCTAAAGTGTTTAAAAAGGCCATGAACTCAGTCCTGAAGAATCTCTCTGAGGTGACTGTTGAGCTTCAGAAGCAGCTGTTTGTATTAGCATGCTAGCTTACTGCTCTTATAAGTTACTTTAGATTACTTTACAACATTTCTAACATGATTTTAAGATTTAATTCTAACCAGTATGATCCTTAGCTTACCTCACTGATAACTCACTATGACATGTTTTTAAGATTTAATATTAACCAGTATGATCCTAAGCTTACCTAACTGATAACTCACCATGACATGTTTTTTAAGATTTAATATTAACCAGTATGATCATTAGCTTACCTCACTGATAACTCACCATGACATGTTTTTAAGATTTAATATTAACCAGTATGATCATTAGCTTACCTCACTGATAACTAACTATAACATGTTTTTAAGATTTAATATTAACTAGTATGATCCTTAGCTTACCTAACTGATAACTCACTATAACATGTTTTTAAGATTTAATATTAACCAGTAAGATCCTTAGCTTACCTAATTGATGACTAACTGTAACATGTTTTTAAGATTTAATTGTTCTATGTTGAAGCTCAAGATTTCCACCGTATAGAACAGAGTAATCAGCTCATAATGTGACTGTTTCTCCTCGTCATTTAGAAGTTATGAGAGAGTCTGGATGTTGGGTACAGAGTAAACATGTAACTCCAAAGGGGACGCAGGTATTAAGGCTGATTTATACTTCTGTGTCTCCCCTACACAGCAGGGGCTGACGCAGACATGAGCACCACATACTTGTGCGTCGGTGTGTCCGTGTCACGCAGCAATTCTCTGCCGAAACACTTGAGGGCAGTGTGGTCTCTCTGATAGCCGGTCGCCTGCTTGCGATCTCTGTTTCCTTTTCCACAGAGATTCAGAGCGTGTTCTGTTAATCTACAGCTGATACATGTTGCTGTTTATCATACAGACATGATTACATGATGAATAGAGAGGAGGAGATGAAATACACGGCTGATGTCCAGGATCCTGGAAGTGCTGTCAATGCGGGAAACACAATGCCGCCGAGTGGACCAATCACAGGGCTTGCAGTCCGCTTCGGCTCTACGGGGCTGATTTATACTTCTGCGTTGAATCAACGGCGTACTCAACTCAACTCAACTCAACTTTATTTATAAAGCACCTTTCATACATAGAAACATGTAGCCCAAAGTGCTTCACAGAGTAACAGACAGTAAGAAAACAACAGCAATGGTAGAATTATAGAAGGCATGAAAAAAGAAGAAATACTTAAAAAAGAAAAGAAAATCAACACAGTAAAATTAATAAAATAAGTAAGAGTGGAAATAAAAGTTAAAAATAAGGTAGAGTTAACGAGATCAGGTGAACACAATAAATAAACAAGATGAATAAATACATGTTAAAATAATGGTTTAGATAATAATGATAAAAATAATAAAAATGATAATAAAATAATAAAATAATAATAAAAATAATATTAATAATGATACTGATAATGCAGTCCAGGGCTAAAATAAATTACTTCACATTAAAAGCTAGATTAAAAAGGTAAGTCTTAAGGCGTAACCTACGCCGGGGGTCTGCGTAGCTCCTGTGCCTATGCCGAGGCCTACCCACGTAGCTGACGTGCACCTCCTCCAAAATGTAGCTCCCCGTAGAGCCGACGCAAACCGCAAGCCCTGTGATTGGACACATTGACGCACAAGTATGTGGTGCTCATGTCCGCGTCAGCCCCTGCTGAGTAGGGGCCACGCAGAAGTATAAATCAGCCTTTACATTTTGGAGGAGGTGCATGTCAGCTACGTTCGTAGGTACAGGAGCTACGCGGACCCCCGACGTTGAGTCAACGCAGAAGTATAAATCAGCCTTTACGCAGCCTCTCTCCCAAGCTGTAGGTGGAGGCGGGGGCGGAGCTACTTCTCTGTGCATTCAGTGTTGAGGCTATTTATAGCTCTGGATCAGAAGGAGCTGCGTGAGAGATCGGCTGAATATAAAACATATAAAATGAAGAAAAAAAGGAACGGTAAAAGTAGCGACTGGACAGCTCAATGTAACAAAGTAAAAGTCCATCTTTTTTAACACAAATGTACTTGAGGAGGAGTAAAAAGTACTCTGCAAAACAAATACTCTCAGAAGTACACTTTTATGAAAAAACTACTCAAGTACATGTAAAGGAGTAAATGTAACTTGTTACTACCCACCTCCTGGTGGTGTGTGTATAATATAAACTCAACCCAAGGGTCCAACTGCTTATATGCAGGCGCACAGCCGTAATCTGTCCGAGTTGGTCTTCATCCCTCATAACAGGAGAACTTCCCTGTCGAACGGGGGTCAAGGCCAGGCGGCAACCTCCAGGCGGTCTCAAAATATGAAGCCCATTCTGATGTGTTAAAAACTGCAATTCATGGAGAGTCCACTAGAGGCTGGCTGCAGAAAACACAGGAAACCACATACACACCCATTCAAAGAAGACGATCTCTGCAGCAGAAATAAACATGTTTACAGCCTGGTTCAAAAAATGGTTTCGGTCTAGGCAGCTAATCTCTCTATCTGCACACACTGTACGGGGGGTAGTGTTTTTTTCAATGTGCCAATTCAGAAGATATTAAGATTACGAGTTTTGCCCAAATAAGGACATGACTGACTTGACTGACAGACGGGAACACATAGCTGTTGGCTAGGAGGCTCAAACCCCGCCTCTTTACCTCACACTAAATTAGGTTTAGTTCCGCATTTCCAATATGGCTGCCGCCGACGATTGGCTTCAAAACAGCGCTCAGAGCAGATGGGTGATGTCACGGATCCACTACGTCCATTATTTATACAGTCTATGATCGGGAGCTGTTTAAGCTCAGGCATCAATGATGGATTGACCTTGACATTGTATGGTCATATTAACATTGCACATGTAACATTGCAAACTACAAAGAAAGGGGATCATGTTTTCTTAAGAGGCCATGGAAGATAAGTTATTGATCAGTTTTAATTATGAAGTGAAACATCTTGTAGGAATAACATGAGTAATTCTTCTAAACCTGAATGTGTCGGCCGTGTGTTGTGCAAAGTGATGCCTTCTCTTCTGCTGGGAAACGTTCACCCCGATGTTTATACTAGAACAGGTGTGTATGGCTTTAATAAAGATAAGGGCTGATCTGACTGTGCCCAATGGATATTAAAATATCTCTTGACCTTGCAAACAGGGATCACAATACACGGCTGCCACAGCAGGAGGTGGCTGCATGCAGCATGCCCTGCAATCCTCTCTGCTCAATAAGCTGAAGCAGAATTTATGGCCTTGCAGACAGCCTCATGCTGTATGTGTTAGTCTCTGCAGTGGTTTATGGGATACACAAATGGTGATGCGTGGGTGTCACGAGAGGTGCTAGACGCTGACGTTTCAGGTTTCAAGGTTCAGCTCGATTGTAGAATTCTGCAGCTTTCTGGACGTAAGGGAATAATATCCTCCCAGGGGACGTATACAGGAAATATTGAGGGCCTCAAGTCACAGCTGGATCATAAACACCTTTATGTTTGGTCTCTTATACCCACTCTGTCTTTTTGTCTGTCTCTGAGGAGCAATAGCATCACCCTCAAGTTGCATTACTGTAATTTCTCCCAGGATCCTGGCACAAACCTGGCTTCCTCCATCATGTGTCAATACTCGGCTCTGTCCATTAATCCAGCCAAGCACCATCCGTTTATGAGACACAACAAGTCTGGGTGAGGGCCCAAGACACTCTGTGAAGAGCTGAGTCAAATGTAATTCACTATTCACCCAAACATCATCATTAGATGCAATAACACTAACGAACTTCCGGGAGCACTTGTGACTGATTTAAATATGATGTGATGTAAGGCTTATTTATTCTAACTTATGGGAACATGTACATTACATCCATTATGTGTCTTCTTTGACATGTTTGTTGTTTTTGATGTGTGCTTTGTATGTTATATTTAGATGCATTTGGACCAAGAGTTCCAGGGTCTTTTAGGCCCCAGAACTACTTTCCCCTGAACTAAGATAAGATAAGATAAGATAAGATATTACTTTATTGATCCCCCGGGGGGGAAATTCAGTTGTTACAGCAACCCAGACATAAGTACAATCAAGAAAGAAGTTTCAATAAGTACAAAATAAGTACAATAAGTACAAAATAAGATAAAAAAATAAGTACAAAATAAGAATAAAAATAAAAAATAAAACAAAAAATAAAACAAAATAACATAAAATAAAATAAAATAATAATAATAATAATAAAATATAATAAAATAAAATAAAAATAAGTAAAATAAAATAGATAAATAAAGCTAGAATACAATTTAGATATATACAATGTTACAAATGGAATTTAAATTAAATAGCAGTAATTACAGGCAGTATTAAAAAATGTTTCAGTAGTGACAGGTTGACATGGTGTGATTATGGTTGGTAATGACAAATTAAGCAATAAATAGAAGAATATTTGTATGTAATATGACCATGGGTTGTACTTAGTATAGTAATGTAATTTAACAAAATATAATATAGCAAGATAATTATATAATACAGTATATTATACATTATAATGCCAGCAGCAGTCAAGAGAGAGTTCAGGATGGGATGATGGAGTGTGACAGACAGAGCAGGGATGTTATGGATCTGTTCATGGGGGGGGTGTCAGTGGTCAGCATGGTGCAGTCTGTGGCCTCCATTACTGTTCAACAGTCTGATGGCAGTGAGCACAAAGGAGCGCCTGAAGCGTTCAGTCTTGCACCATGGTGGAATGATGCGCTGACTGAACGAGCTCCCCATCAGCCACAGCTCATCATGGAGAGGGTGAGAGGGGTTGTCCAGGATGGCTCGCAGTTGGTCCATCAACCTCCTCTCAGCCACTGACTCCAGACTGTCCAGTTCTAGGCCAACCACAGCGTGGGCCTTCTTTACCAGCTTGTTGAGCTTGCTGGCTAAAAGGTCCCTGTGCCCCCATTGTTGTCTAAGTTTCGACCGCGGGCTGAAGTAAATTGTGCAAATCAGGCCAGTGACGTATGGAGAAAAAAAAGTAAATGCACTACACCATTTCGAATGTGTGATATGTGGTTGCCATTCAAGCAGTGCCTTGCTCCTAAATACCTTTTTTGTAATTATTCATTTTACAATGATTATTTTTTATTATCATTTAAATGTTTCAGTTTAATTTTCATATTTTAATTTGCATCTTTTCTGCATCCGTCTTTAAAAACTGTGTTTGTCAGACGGGTTTTAATTTGGAAATCAAAAACAGGAAGTGTATATTTTTCTGGTAAAACCATGTGACCGGTTTAAAGTGGGAGTGTATTCATATTCACAGATGGTTCAAAAGACCCTAACACAGGACATGCAGGGGCAGCTGTATACATTCCAGAGCATGAAATATACATAAAGAAAAGATTATCAGATCATGTATCTGTATACACAACAGAACTCATTGTAATGTTAATAGCTCCTATAGTAACAGCACCTATATAACATTTAAAAACAAGTTGGTGACAGAAGGTTGGTGGGAGGGAATGGAAGGGAAAAAAGTATCATCACTCGCATGAGAATAGGTCACACAGGTCTCAAACACGCAGAATAGGCAAACACCCAACAGGGGAATGTGCACATTGTAATAAACCTGAAACAGTTGCACATATATTACGTGATTGCAAAGGATAAAGCATGATGAGGAATGACTTTTTTTTCCATTTTTAAAGAGGTAAAGCATATTCACATTTCATTTGCAGGGCTATAAGGGAAAGCTACGGTGGCCATGAAGTGCAAAACACAACGGCAAATCAGAAAACATTACAGCAAATCAGAAAACACTATGACACATCAGAAAACACTATGACACATCAGAAAACACTACGACACATCAGAAAACACTATGACACATCAGAAAACACTATGACACATCAGAAAACACTATGACACATCAGAAAACACTATGACACATCAGAAAACACTATGACACATCAAAAAACACTACGACACATCAGAAAACACTACAACAAATCAGAAAACACTACAACAAATCAGAAAACACTACAACAAATCAGAAAACACTACAACAAATCAGAAAACACTACAACAAATCAGAAAACACTACAACAAATCAGAAAACACTATGACAAATCAGAAAACACTACAACAAATCAGAAAACACTATGACACATCAGAAAACACTACAACAAATCAGAAAACACTACAACAAATCAGAAAACACTATGACACATCAGAAAACGCTATGACACATCAGAAAACACTACAACAAATCAGAAAACACTATGACAAATCAGAAAACACTATGACAAATCAGAAAACACTATGACACATCAGAAAACACTATGACACATCAGAAAACACTATGACAAATCAGAAAACACTACGACAAATCAGAAAATACGACAAATCAGAAAAAACTACGGCAAATGAGAAAACATTACGACAAATCAGAAAACACTACAACAAATCAGAAAACACTACGACAAATCAGAAAACACTACAGCAAATGAGAAAACACTACGACAAATCAGAAAACACTACGACAAATCAGAAAACACTATGACAAATCAGAAAACACTACAACAAATCAGAAAACACTACAACAAATCAGAAAACACTACAACACATCAGAAAACACTACAACACATCAGAAAACACTACAACACATCAGAAAACACTATGACACATCAGAAAACACTACAGCAAATCAGAAAACACTATGGCATTAAATTTTTTCTCCATTGTTTACACACATTTTCTGAAAGCATGCCTCATACTCTCACAACTCTACACACAAATAAAGAAACACACACACAATGAGCAAAACCCCTCAATTCTCCTGCAAAATGAATCTTTACATACATAACAATGTTATTTCTTCTCAAAATGGTATTTTGTTTTCTAATGACACACACAGACCATCATATGAATAGACATATATAAGAACCAGTTGAACACTGATGTGCTCAATGTAAAACACTCAACACTCAGTGTTACACTTACTACAGACAGTACTTAAATAAGTGTGTTGTAAAATATTTTAGAATATTGTTTTTATACTTAAAATACACAAATACATGTTAACATATATATTTTATTTCCCCCCAGAAAACCAAAGTACACTGTGTACATCCCAACCAACACAAAGTTACACATGCAGCGGTCTACATAGAAAACAACAGAGTAATTTACTGTATACAGTTACAGTATATATATATATAAAAACTATGCTGCATCCTCTCCTCTGTTTTGGCCACAGAACCTCATCCACATCACAAGTATAGTTTTCCCTGGCCAAGCAGCAGGGGAAATAAAGCTCTGATTGCTAATTGTAAAACTGTGAGACAAATGTTTACCCATGTGATGAGTCAGTGTGCATAGTAGGGAAATTAACTTTAGATTTTTGAATGACAGTGTGTTCCTTGTGAAACAAGAAATTTTCTTCATGAAAATTGTGCCACATGCAGAGAATTGTGTGTAGTGTTTTGAAAAAAGTGTGTTTTAGAACTGCAGTTTGAGTGTAAAGCAGGAATTGTGCATGTAGTTTAGCAGAATAGGTTCAGGGGTTTGGTGCATGGGTTACTGTCACAGTTCAGGACGGACCCAAGAGCAGAATTAAGGAAGAAAGTGGATTTATTCACAGCAGGCAAAGCAGAGTACTGTCCGTTCTAAAGTTCAAAAACCAAAAGCAGTCCAACCAGGCAGAAGTACAAAGTCGGCAGGCAAATCCAAAAACAGGTTAACAGGCAATGGTCTAATTCCAAGGAGACAAAAGAACATATAGCAGGCTGAGATAGAAGCTGGCAGGAGCACACATGACAATCTGGCAAACAGCGAAGGAACTGGCTGGCTTATATACCAGGGAGTGATTACCAACTGGTTGCAGGTGTGTGTGAGCAGGAGAGCGCAGAGGGGGTGGGGCTAGGAGGAGCAGGCTGCTCCAGCAGTGTCCATGACAGGTTACATGTTGTGGTCATTGTATTTGTGTGTAAACAATCGAGAAAAACTGTAAACACTGATGAGCTCAATGTAAAACACTCTGATGAATGGAAAACACTTCTTCTCCATTCATCAGAATGACTTAGGCTTTTTTTATGTTCAGTGTTACACTTACTACAGACAGTACATACTGTACATAAGTGTGTTGTAAAATATTTTATGATATTGTTTTTATACTCAAATCAAACAAATACACGGTGACATATATATTATATTTTCCCCCAGAAAACCAAAGTACACTGTGTACATCCCAACCAACACAAAGTTACACATGCAGCGGTCTACATAGAAAACAACAGATTAATTTACTGTATACAGTTACAGTATATATATATATAAAAAAAAACTATGCTGCATCCTCTCCTCTGTTTGGGTCTGGCCACAGCACCTCATCCACATCACAAGTATAGTTTTCCCTGGCCAAGCAGCGGGGGAAATAAAACTCTGATTGCTAATTGTAAAACTGTGAGACAGATGTTTGCCCATGTGATCAGTCAGTGTGCATAGTAGGGAAATTAACTTTAGATTTTTGAATGATAGTGTGTTCCTTGTGAAACAAGAAATTTTCTTCATGAAAATTGTGCCAAATGCAGAGAATTGTGTGTAGTGTTTTGAAAAAAGTGTGTTTTAGAACTGCAGTTTGAGTGTAAAGAAGGAATTGTGCATGTAGTTTAGCAGAATTGCTTCAGGGGGTTGGTGCATGGGTTACTGTCACAGTTCAGGAAGGACCCAAGAGCAGAATTAAGGAAGAAAGTGGATTTATTCACAGCAGGCAAAGCAGAGTACTGTCCGTTCTAAAGTTCAAAAACCAAAAGCAGTCCAACCAGGCAGAAGAACAAAGTCAGCAGGCAAAACCAAAAACAGGTTAACAGGCAATGGTCTAATTCCAAGGAGACAAAAGAACATATAGCAGGCTGAGATACAAGCTGGCAGGAGCACACATGACAATCTGGCAATTGGTTCAGGGGGTTGGTGTATGGGTTACATGTTGTGGTCATTGTGTCTCAAGTACCAGTATCTGTGTGTAAACAATCGAGAAAAACTGTAATTAAAAGTATTTAGTTTATTTCTTTCTGTTTTTTTTTTTATTGTATTAATTAATTTATATCTATTCATTTAGTTTGTTTGTTTGCTTGTTTGTTATTAATTTTTTTTTTTCATTTATTTAGCTTAGTTTAGTTTGGTTTGTTTGTTTGTTTGATTTAATTTAATTATTTTCTGGTCTAAAAATCTCCTGTTTCAACTCCAGGCCAGTTGGTGGCGGTAATGCGCCGACAAGCCGGTTCGCCAACCGCCAATAAACTACAAAGAAGAAGAAGAAGAAGAAGAAGAAGCAGAAGAAGTAAAGATGGCCGCCGCTGAAACCAAGACAAATCCTGTTCCATTGAGGAGTTGGAGTTTCTGGTCTTCACTCTTTTATTTCAGAAACATCCGTGAATTCACATGTCTGTTTGTGACCGTGTGTGTTCTGATGAGTCCGTCTCTGGCCGAGGATCAGGACTTTGCGGAGGACTTTCTGAAGCGGGAGTTCTCCCTAGCGAAGCCGTACCGGGGTAAGTTTCTGAGTCTGATAATAAGATTAAGACACACTTCACACCTCTTAGCTAAGGTCACAAACCAGGGAATGGTTCCTTCTGTCATCGCAGAGTGAAGGCTTATCAACTTATCACTCCGGAAATGAAGTTTAGGATGTGAGGATCCTAAAACTAACGAGCTTTAACAGTGACAGCAGAGAGGAGCAGAGAGGAGCAGCTCTATGTTAGCTCCACTTCCTGAGGGTGCGTTCAGGGACAGAAAGAAGAGTCAGACAAACTGAATTATTTACAGCCCATTACAATCTCTAACGGAATCATAAACTGATTATAAACTCCACTCATTTATTATGTACAGAACAATTTGACACTTTGGTTATTAGCTTGAAAGTGGGTTCCAATAAACTCCAGACTGTAATGTTCTGATGTTCAGACACATGATAAAACAAAGAAAATGAAGGTTACCTTACTGCAAATGTTACAATGTTACAATGTTACAATGTCATTTAGCAGATGCTTTTATCCAAAGTGACGTACATATGAGAACAAGAACAACACAAGCAAAGATCTAGACAAGAGGAAACAAGATCAGTAAGAGTAACAAAGTGCTTCAAGTCCATTTGGATGCAGGTAGTAAGGAATTATTTTTCTTTTTTATTATATAAAATAAGGAACATCTACAATGAAGCAAGGAAACCATTTAAGACATTCCATTATCATCATCAACAATTAACATCATCACAATAATGACCAAAGTACCAAGTGCTGGGTCACTCCAGAGCTGAACACAGATTCCCAGAGTAGAGCAGGACAGTGTGAGTCAACTGTAGCTGGAAGACATGATCTGCCACTGGGGACAACAGTGGAGAACAGTCTAGCTAAGTGCACAGTGCTTCTTAAAGGTGACATATCATGCAAAATTGACTTTTTAATGGTTTTTCACCTGAAATATGTTTCCCTGGCATGTCTACAAACCCCCCGAGAATGAAAAGAATCCATTCTGCCCCTGTTCTGATTTCTCCACCTTTCTGTAAATGTGTGTGAAACCAGCCGTTTCAGTTTTCAGTGTTTTTGTTACGTAACAACAATATCCGGTCTGTCACGGAGTCAGAGCTCGGAGCTTGTTCAGCCCATAGACTGTATAAAATAATACTGAATCCCCCCTCCGTTTTTCATTACCTGCACACATGTGTGCTAACAAGGAGCTTAGGAGGGAGGCATGCTAGTTGTAGGCTGTCTTAATAAACACAAAGGTCGGTTTTACTCCCCACGTCTGCAGATTTGAAGATCTAGTGGATGATTTTTACTTATCATGGATAAGTGCTAGCGCTGATTAGCATAGCCACATAGCTACATGTTCATAGCTGTAGCTGTAGCTGTGTACCAAGACACACGTCGACATACTGACAAATAAAACAACAAGAAACACAGAATCTGTGACCAATCCTTCAGAAAGGTCCTGCTGCCTTTCTGGTTGAGGTCGGTTTTACTCACCACGTCTGCAGATTTGAAGATCTAGTGGATGATTTTTATTTATCATGGATAAGTGCTAGCGCTAGTTAGCATAGCCACATAGCTACATGTTCGTAGCTGTGTACCAAGACACACGTCTACATACTGATAAATAAAACAACAAGAAACACTAAATCTGTGACCAATCGTTCAGAAAGGTCCTGCTGCAGGCGCCTCTCCGTCAGGATCAGATTCAGAGGGTTGAAGTAACGCGATCTCTGAGCAGCCGTGTATATTCAGCCAACATGTAAACATTAGATCAACGTGCTGGAGAGCCGAGGCACATCCACTTCCGGAGGGGGCGTGGTCTGAGAGAAAACAGAGTGTTCTGAGGAGGACTGAAGAAGAGGGTTCTTCAGGCATGCCAAAATCTGATTTCAAAGTGATTTTTTGAGCATAAACTTTAAAGACATGTTTTGGGGACCTCTTAGACCAATATATATTGATGAAAAGAGCGTGATGTGTCACCTTTAAAGAGCTGGGTCTTTAGCTGTCTTTTGAAAGTAGAGAGTAAATATTGTGTTGTTGACTCCCCAACATCAATACAATGGAAAATAACATCAAACTTTAAAGCTGGGGTTGGTAGTCAGATTTACATCCACTTTTTGTCATACTGGTTAAAATGATCTTTATGTCCTGATGGTAATCAATACATAATGTGTTCTTAAAAAAGAGTGAAAAAAAGCTGCTATCTACAGCCGGAGTAAACCTGGGAAAACACTAACCAATCACTGTTTTTGGGTCCCCCGCCTCCTGCGCGTACATTTCCCCGGCGTGCACTCTGAGTCCCCGTCCCCTGCCTCTGCTTCCCCTGACTCTATTTACTGCCCCTCTCACTCGACCTCGGGCCTGTCCCCTCTGACCCGATGAGGTGGTTTGCTCAGGACTGTAGTCCGGATCAGAGTCTAAAAAGCTCTCACCACGAGGATCTGACAAGCAGAAGAATGAATGACATTCAGTAAGTCCTACAGAAAATGTAGATGTACTGTAGCGTCAGTCCGGACGCTGTAGTGATGACGAGCCGATTCGTGAACGTTGAGTTTCAATAACCGGTCACTGTCGGCCGTGATCACGCCAACCAACAAAACAACAATCAATGTTTGAATGAATGAAGAACTTCTCCTCTTGTCTCTCCTCTCTCCCGCTCACACACTGTACACCTCTCCTGATGCCTTCACTGACTGTCAACACTGTAGGAATTAAGAACATCTACACTGAACACGTTTAACAAACAGTAGAGCTGTTACAGTATTATATATGTGTTATAACTTTTCTCCTGATATCGTGTCACCAGAACAACTGGATAATGCTAGCATGACAGTTGTGAGTACTAACAGCAGCCATGTTTGTTTGTGTTTTTAACTTTCACTTGAGAATGTTTTGGTGAGGACCGGTTTTCAATCAGTCACCATCATATAGTCATGAATCAGCGGCGCTCATGCATGTGAGCGGGGGGGCGTCGTTTTGGAGGGGAAGGGGGGGAGGGGTTAGACAGAGTCCTGAGGAAATGCTACATTCAAATTCATGCTAGTTTTCAGAGACTACCAACCCCAGCTTTAATGTCTCAAATACATTTTCTGACAATAACAATGACACATTTATGTCATTTATTTATTTTTCATTTAAAAGGAACATGCATATTCATTTTTAATTCTTAAAGACACAGAGACAGTTTTACATGTTTTTATCTCATCACACCTGGACTGCTGCGGCTTTGACCAGAACCAAAAATTACGACCACATCACTCCGGTTTTAACTTCCTTGCACTGGATCCCTGTTTGTTTTAAAATTGATTTTAAGATGTTACTGATTACTTTTAAAGCTCTACATGGACTTACTCCGACCTCTATAGCAGACCTTTTAATACCCTGTAAGCCGATGCACGCACTGAGATCCTCAGGCAGAGGTTTACTGTTCATGCCAAATACAGAAATGAAAACGAGAGGGGACAAGGCGTTCGCAGTGAGGGGTCTGACATTCTGGAACCACCTGCCTGAGATCAGGTCTTCTGAGTCAGGATGCTCTTTTAAATCTCTTAACCCTCCTGTTATGTTGTGGGTCAAATTGACCCTTTTTAAAGTCTATTTTAGGCAGTATATGCCTTTCAAACCAGCTAAATACAACATAAAAATCTGGGCAGCCTGTGACAGAAGAGGAGTCATGTTAATTTATCAACATCACTTCATTAAAGCTGTGGTTGGTAGTCTCGGAAAACTAGCATGAATTTGAATGTAGCATTTCCTCATGACTCCGTCTAACCCCTCCCCTTCCCCGCAGAGCTCCTCCAAAACGACGCCCCCCCCCCCCGACTGATTCAAACTGGTCCTCACCAAAACATTCTCATAGTGAAAGTTAAAAACACAAACAAATATGGCTGCTGTTAGTACTCACAACTATCATGCTAGCATTATCCAGTTGTACCGGTGACATCATATCAGGAGAAAAGTTATAACACATATATAATACTGTAACAACTCTACTGTTTGTTAAACCTGTTCAGTGGAGATGTTCTTAATTCCTACAGTGTTGACAGTCAGTGAAGGCATCAGGAGAGGTGTAGAAAGTGTGAGCTGGAGAGAGGAGAGACAAGAGGAGAAGTTCTTCATTCATTCAAACATTGATTGTTGTTTTGTTGGTTGGCGTGATCACGGCCAACAGTGACCGGTTATTAAAGCTCAACGTGTTCACCAATCGGCTCGTCATCACTACAGCGTCCGGACGAACGCTACAACATCTACATTTTCTGTAGGACTTACTAAATGTCATTAATTCTTCTGCTTGTCAGAGCCCCCGTGATGAGAGCTTTTTAGACTCTGATCCGGACTACAGTCCTGAGCAAAGCACCTCATCGGGTCAGAGGGGACAGGCCCGAGGTCGAGTGAGAGGGGCAGTCAGTAGAGTCAGGGGAAGCAGAGGCAGGAGACGGGGACTCAGAGTGAACGCCGGGGAAATGTACGCGCAGGAGGCGGGCAGAACGGCAGGACGGGATTTGAATGGTTTAAAATTTTAGGACCCAAAAAAGGCTGATTGGTTGGTGTTTTCCCAGGTTTACTCCGGCTGTAGATAGCAGCTTTTCTTCACTCTTTTTTAAGAACACATTATGTATTGATTACCATCAGGACATAAAGATCATTTTAACCAGTATAACAAAAAGTGGATCTAAATCTGTTTACCAACCCCAGCTTTAAGTTTTTTTAAGTGGGTTTGTATGAGTTTTTATCACTAGTAACTGTAGGGGCCACAACGGATGCTGCTCAGCTTGTCCCCTGTGACGAGAAACTGCAGGAGAAATGAGACATTTAAATTGATCTGTTATCGGCCATCGGATTAAAAAGAAAAAGGCCGATATGCGTCAAAATGCCGAATATCTGCGCCGATAATCGTCCCAGTCGAGAATCGGTCTATCCCTACTAGTTTACACCTGTAGTCCCTTGCCAGATGTTAAAAAGGTTCCCTAAAAAAAATCAAGATTAAACCTAAAAAAGAAAGAAAGAAAGAAAGAAAGAAAGAAAGAAACTTAAAGCCGCAAGCGGCAATGAACTGGCCCTCGCACACCCGCCACCGCCTACGCGAGCCACCGCCACATGTAAACCGTCTCCTGATATTTGCCATCACATGATGCGAAAGCAAGATCTGAGAGTATATACTGCCTCAGGTGGTGCAAATGTTCCAAGTTTTTGGCAGATTGCCAAGAAAACCTCAAAACTTGACAGTGTGCCACGCCCACAATTTTAGTCTGAACAGAATTCCTTTAACAATAATTTAATCGTCAATATGTCTGCTATAGAATGTGCCTTGTTTGGACTGAATCAGAGAAAAACTCTAGGGGGAGCTCTCAAAAGTATGCACCCTTATTTGTGCGTCATTCTTCACATTCAAAGCTGTATGTGCGTTTGATGCCCCGCCTCAACGCCTGCCATGCCCACATTTTTTGTCTGATCAAAATTTGTTCTGATAATTTTTTCTCGTCAAGGTGTCTACTATAGGTTGACCTTGGTTTAGACTGAATCGGAGAAAAGCTCTAGAAGTTAATAGCAAAAGTATGCACCCTTATTTTGGCCCCGTTTTTCATGTTCAAAGCTAGGTGGCGCTCTTCCTGTTGAGTTTGGGATATGGGTGCAAGAGGCTTTTTTGTGCGTCCTGATAACATGAATATGGGTAAAATTTTTCAAGCATGTAGCTTAAAATAACCCCTATGGGGAGGGGTTTTTGAAAACTGTAGGGGGCGCTAGTGAGCACATTTTTTCGACTTTTTTTGTGAAACCCATGAAATGTCGCAATTTTCCCCAGCACTGATGAGTGTGTTGGATGAGGTGAAATTACGTGCATTTTAAAGTCACAAAAATCAATTTTCCGACGTTTTTTTTGTATGCCCCGCCCCAAAGTCTGCCACGCCCACATCTTTCGTCTGAATGGAATGCCTTTACTGTGTATTAATCGTCAATGGGTTTACTATAGAATGTGCCTAGTTTGGACTGAATCAGAGAAAAGCTCTAGGAGAAATGAGCAAAAGTATGCACCCTTGCACGGACCCATTTTGGCCCCATTTTTCATGTTCAAAGCTAGGTGGCGCTCTTCCTGTTGAGTTTCAAATATGGGTGCAAGAGGCTTTTTTGTGCGTCCTGATGCCATGAATATGTGTAGGACTTTTCATGCATGTAGCTCAAAAAAACTCTATGTGTAGTATGTTACTTTTACCTCTAGGGGGCGCTACTGAATTTTTTTTTTGCAAGACCTATAATAACTTGCAATTTGCACCAGACTCGATGAGTGTGCAAAAATTCATTCACGTTCAGGGGTCCAAAAATGCGTTTTAAGTGGCGGAAGAAAGAACAATCCTTAGGGTTACAATAGGGCCTTCGCCACCAGCGGCGCTCAGGCCCTAATTAAATGAAAATAACAAGGGAGAAGAGAAAAAAATACACAAAAAAAAAGTAAAAAAGAAAAGAAAAAAGAGTACAAATAACACCATATGATTAAAAATGACTAAAAGCTACACACACATTCAATTTCTGAGCTTTGCTGTAGTCATGTAACACAAACACCTCGCACCAATCAGTATTAATGACAGTTGAATGATCCATACCACCATCGACCTGTTAGGGAATATACCAGGAACATAAAGAAGTTCATGTGCATGGAGCTGATCTATCTTCTGGTAAAAACAAATCAAGTGAACAGTTTGGACTCAAACCAGTTAAGACTGTAAAGTTCTGTTCATCGACAGAGAACAGCTGGAGGACGTCTTTGTTAAGCTAACAGATGTGACTCTTTCAGGGTTGGGCTTCTCTAGCTCCTCACAATGGGACCTGATGGGCACTGCCATGGTGACACCTGACTACGTGAGGCTGACCCCAGACCTGCAGAGCAGACAGGGAGCAGTATGGAGCCGCATGGTAAGTCTGGACTTTATAACTCAAGAGCATTTCATATTGGCTGATGCTGTAACAACAGAAAACCATGACAGCCTGTTCAAAAATCAGAACGGCACAGGAGCACAGCACAGGACTAACTTCCTCAACATCTTTTCTGTTGCCTTGCAGCCTTTCTACTTGCGAGATTGGGAGCTCAAGGTGCACTTTAAAATTCACGGGCAGGGAAAGAAGAATTTGAATGGGGATGGTCTGGCCATCTGGCTGACCAAGGACCGCATGCAGAATGGTAGGTGAAGACTGGTTCACTCCAGAGGTTGTTTTCCTCCTTCCTCCATGTGAAGGAACAAGAGACTTCAGGTCATTTCATTTGATTTACTGAAACAGGACTGGCCCACGTGACTCAGCTCCATATTTACCCAGTCTGGTACACTACCAGTCAAAAGTTTGGAAACACCTTCTCATTGAATTATGATTATTTTAATATTGTAAACACTGTAAATTAATACTGAAGATATCAAAACAATGAAAGAACATATATGGATTTTTTTAAATTTTAAAAAAGTGTTAAACAAAGCAGAATCTGTTTTATATTTAAGATTATGTAAAGTAGCCCCCTTTTTCTTTCATGACAGCTTTGCACACTCTTGGTATTCTCTCAGTCTGTTTCATGAAGTGGTCTCCTGGAATGGTTTCTAATGAACATGAGCCTTGTCAAGAGTTCATTTGTAGAATGACTTGCCTTCTTAATGTGTTTGAGACCATCAGTTGTGTTGTTCAGAGGTAGGGTTAGTACACAATGGATAACCCTATTTGACTACTGTTGTAATCCAGATTATGACAAAACCAGATTATTTCATAGTTTTGATGTCTTCAGTATTAATCTACAATGTTGAAAATAATTACAATAAATAAAAAAACATGGAATGAGAAGGTGTGTCCAAACTTCTGACTGGTGGTGTGTCTGTGTCATCACGGATCAGTCTCAACAAAAACAGGTCCACCTTAGACCAAAACAATCTCCCCAAAATAAAAGTCGCCTTTGGGCGGTTTAACTCAACATGTCATCAAAGGTTTAACTTAACATGTCATCCTGTAAATGTATTATAATTAATTTGATTTATTTGTAAAGGGACCATGTACAATATTTAACATAAATGTCACTATCTGAGGCATTGTACCAGAGTTAGCTTAAAGCTAATTTACATCTGCAGTCCCTTGGCAGGTCACAATTAAAACATCACATTGTAAAAACGCACGCACGCACGCACGCACGCACGCACGCACGCACGCACGCACGCACGCACGCACGCACGCACGCACGCACGCACGCACGCACGCACGCACGCACGCACGCACGCACGCACGCACGCACGCACGCACGCACGCACGCACGCACGCACGCACGCACGCACGCAGTACTGTATAACAAGTTAAAAATATCAAATCAGTGGTTGCAGTGTTGAGTGTCCTTTAGCAGACTTTTCAGTTTGGTTTTGAAGCTGCTGAGAGATTCACTGCAAAGTGGACTTTCTAATGGTTCTCTACCTGAAATATGTGTCCCTGGCATGTCTACAAACCCCCCAAGAATGAAAAAAATCCATTCTGCCCCTGTTCTGATTTCTCCACCTTTCTGTAAATGTGTGTGAAACCAGCCGTTTCAGACTTCCGTGTTTTTGTTACGTAACAACAATATCCGGTCTGTCACGGAGGTCAGAGCTCGGAGCTTGTTCAGCCCATAGACTGTATAAAATACAACTCAACCCCTCCTCTGTTTTTCATTCCCTGCACACATGTGTGCTAACAAGGAGCTTAGGAGGGAGGCATGCTAGTTGTAGGCTGTCTTAATAAACACAAAGGTCGGTTTTACTCCCCACGTCTGCAGATTTGAAGATCTAGTGGATGATTTTTATTTATCATGGATAAGTGCTAGCGCTAGTTAGCATAGCCACATAGCTACATGTTCATAGCTGTGTACCAAGACACACGTCAACATACTGACAAATAAAACAACAAGAAACACTAAATCTGTGACCAATGGTTCAGAAAGGTCCTGCTGCAGGCGCCTCTCAGTCAGGATCAGATTCTGGATCAGATTCAGAGGGTTGAAGTAACGCTATCTGTGAGCAGCCGTGTATATTCAGCCAACATGTAAACATTAGATCAACGTGCTGGAGAGCCGAGGCCACATCCACTTCCTGAGGGGGCGTGGTCAGAGAGAAAACAGACTGTTCTGAGGAGGGCTGAAGAAGAGGGTTTTTCAGGCAGACCAAAATCTGATTTCAAAGTGTTTTTTTGAGCATAAACTTCAAATACATGTTTTGGGGACCTCTTAGCCCAATATTTATTAATGAAAGAAGCGTGATATGTCACCTTTAATATCCTCTGGTAAGATGTTCCACTGAGTTGTGGCTTTCACAGAAAAAGCTGACTGCCCAAAGGCAGTACGATGAAAGGGCACATTGCAATTTCTGAACGAAGATATTCTTGTGGATTTAACGGAGTCCACTGAGCGAAAGTTAATAAACTGACGCAGTGGAGGCGGGGCCAAGCCATTTAAAATCTTATACACAAGACACACATTTGAATACAATTTAAAATTCTCAAAGCTCAAAAGATGATGTTTGTTTATACAGAGAGTGAAGTGGTTTAATGAGCGTCTCCCCAGCCTGACCCCAGCATGTGATACAGTATGACATGTGGGAAAGGATCATAGCATGCATAAAAGTCTTGGCTGCACCCACTGAAAGACAGCTTCTTATCAGTCTAAAGTTTGTCAAATTATATTTGATGGGTTTTATCATTTTCCTAACATGTTTCTTCATATTAAGGTTTTGAATCTAGGACTACACCAAGATATTTTAAACTCACTAACTATTTCAATCCTCTCAGCTCCAATGACAATGTCAGCGTTGATGGGCTGCATACTGGTTTTAGAGAAAAACATGCCTTTAGTTTTACTTACATTTAGTAAAAACAAGGGTGAGCTGGTCAAATAGAGGATCTCAGCACTCGTCTCTGTCGGTCAGAGTCAGTTCAGTCAAAGTTTCAAAGTACAAACAGAACAAATATTTGACAGCATTCTAGATGTTCTTCAGTAAATCTCAAATAACATCACCTTACTGTCTAAATATTGCGTAACTTAATGACTGCTGTCCTGGAGCGGTGTCAACGCTCATGACCGGGTGACACCGAGTCCTTCTGTGACCCTGAGTGTGGAGCAACCAAGCAGCAACCTCCGGTCTCAAACAGTGAAGCCCATGTGGAAGTGTTATAAACTGCAGTTTATTGAGAATCCGCTTGAGGCTGGCTGCAGAAACACCAGAAACCACATAGACATGAATGGGAAAAAGACGATCTTTGCAGCATTAATAAACATGTTTACAGCCTGGTTCAAAAAACAGCTTGGCCCTATGTAGCTAATCTCTCTATCGGCACACACTGTACGGGGGTGAATTTTTTTCTAACGTGACGGTTCAGAAGATATTAAGATTACGAGTTTTTGCCCAAATTTAGGACATGACTGACGTGACTCCCGGTTGGAAACACATAGCTGTTAGCTAGGAGGCTCACACTACGTCACACTCTGCCTGGTTGAGTTCAGCATTTCAAATATGGCTGCCGCCGTCGATTGGCTTCAAAACAGCTCTCAGGAACAGATGGGTGACGTCACGGATACTACGTCCATATTTTATACAGTCTATGGGAGCAACATGAATTTAAAACGCTCAATGAGACGCATTTATCCATTTACCCTCCTCCACCCGCTCACTTTAGAGCCTTCTCTCAACACCTCCACACACACTCTCTCTCTCTCTCTCTCTCTCTCTCTCTCTCTCTCTCTCTCTCTCTCTCTCTCTCTCTCTCTCTCTCTCTCTATCTCTCTCTCTCTCTCTCTCTCTCTCTCTCTATCTCTCTCTCTAAACTAACAGAGCTGTATAGAAGAAAGTAAATATATGAATAATAAAGATAATAAAAATAACAATAATAATACTAACAACAACAACACAAAATATATATATATAATAATAATAATTACAACAATAATACTAACAACAACAAAAATAATAATAATAATAATAAAAATAATTTCATTTATATTTTACAGATGACTGTAGATTATTTACAGAAATGTAAAATTATAATGTAAAGATTTAAAAAAAAAAACTGTCTCTCAATTCAGTTCAATTCAATTAAATTCAAAGGGCTTTATTAGCATGGAAAACATACGTAATCATTGCTAAAGCTTAAAAAGAAATGAAACACAAAATTACAAACAATTACAGAATAATAAGATTCAATGTTAAACTAACAGA
Organism: Notolabrus celidotus; assembly: GCF_009762535.1. Lineage (NCBI taxonomy): Eukaryota > Metazoa > Chordata > Actinopteri > Labriformes > Labridae > Notolabrus > Notolabrus celidotus. The sequence goes on along the minus strand of NC_048280.1, from coordinate 35,459,533 downwards.
GCTGTATAGAAGAAAGAAAATATATGAATAATAAAAATAATAATGATAATAAAAATAACAATAATAATACTAACAACAACAAAAAATATATATAATAATAATAATTACAACAATAATACTAACAACAACAAAAAATATATATATAATAATAATTACAACAATAATACTAACAACAACAAAAATATATATATAATAATAATAATAATTACAACAATAATACTAACACCAACAAAAAAATATATATATAATAATAATAATTACAACAATAATACTAACACCAACAAAAAATATAAATATAATAATAACAATAAAAATAATTTCATTTATATTTTACAGATGAAAATAGATTATTTACAGAAATGTAAAATTATAATATGAAAATGTAATAAAAAAAAAAAACTTCTCTCTCTCTCTCTCTGTCGCTGTCTCTCTCTCTCTGTCGCTGTCTCTCTCTCTCTGTCGCTGTCTCTCTCTCTCTCTCTCTCTCTCTCTCTCTCTCAATTCAATTCAAAGGGCTTTATTAGCATGGAAAACATATGTATTCATTGCTAAAGCTTAGAAAGAAATGAAACACAAAATTACAAACAATTACAGAATAATAAGATACAATGTTAAACTAACAGAGCTGTATAGAAGAAAGAAAATATCTGAATAATAAAAATAATAATGATAATAAAAATAACAATAATAATACTAACAACAACAAAAATATATATATAATAATAATAATAATTACAGCAATAATACTAACACCAACAAAAATATATATAATAATAACAATAAAAATAATTTCATTTATCTTTTACAGATGACTGTAGATTATTTACAGAAATGTAAAATTATAATATGAAAATTAAAAAAAATAACTTCTCTCTCTCTCTGTGTCTGTCTCTGTCTCTCTCTCTCTCTCTTTCTCTCTCTCTCTCTCTCTCTCTCTCTCTCAATTCAATTCAAATTTGCTTTATCGGCATGAACAACGAGATATTATTGCCAAAGCACATAAATTCCTACAGTTCATTATATATATTCACAACACACTACACTCACCATATATACATTAATCACACACCATATTCATTACATATTATATTCATCACATACATATCAACCATATATTACATATTTTATATGCATTAATGAACGATGGTGTCACCTATACAGCATATCTCAATGTCCTCACCCGATGCGGCGCGCTCACAAAACCTCCACCCAAAATCAAACCCCATGGGATGGTGCGTCCCTCAGGCTGTGACAGGCAGACACATATTTAGCAGCCAGAGGAGCTGCTGACCCTTCCCCCAGGAGAACTGACAGTTTCTCTTCTGGGGTTAATGTTGGGAAGTTTGGTACCATGTTAGTAATGTCCCTGTAGTGGGCATCTCTTAGTAAAGAGAACTTGCTACAGTGGAGGAGGAAGTGCATCTCTGTCTCTATGTCCCCTGTAGAGCAGTGAGCACATAGACGCTCCTCTCTGGGCAGCCATGTCTGTCTGTCTGTCTGTCTGTCTGTCTCTCTCTCTCTCTCTCTCTCTCTCTCTCTCTCTATAGAGATACATTTTTAGGTTGTGCCAGTCTGCAGCAACATTTCAGGTTCCATTAGAAACAAATAAAGACAGGTTTTTCTCTGTTGCTTTATTTAGTCACAGTGAAAGCTTCTGATATATGTTGCAGTGATGTTTGATGAAACCCTCAGTGTTTATTGTTTTGATCCAGTTCCTGGGATGAACCCTGATGTAACTGACTCTTTGTTTGCAGGTCCCGTTTTTGGCAACATGAACCAGTTTGTTGGACTCGGAATATTTGTGGACACATACCCCAATAATGACAGGAACCATGATGTAAGTGAGTCAGTAGAGACAGCAAACTGAGGTTTTATTATACTGTGAATATTTTCATAGAAGACGACTAGATGAACCTACACAGTCGGGTGGACGTGACGCATGTTTCAGAGGAAACAGATTTCAAATACTTCTCATGTCTCCCTTTCTGCAACCCTTCTGAATATGCAGAGGATACAACCTGGAACTCAGGTAGCATCAGCTGTTCATGTTTCATGAGCTGCTGAGATGTTTGTTTGATGTTTCCATCACCTCCATGAGTTCACCGTCTCATGTTACCTCATCACATGCATTCGTTTGTCTGATTGTGGCTCTGCAGCAGTGTAAAGGTGGGGGGGGGGGGTGTTTGATTACTGCTGAGGGCTGTGTTACAAACAGTGGATATCAAAAGTCTACACAGCCCTGTTAAATGCAAGGTTTTGTGAAGTAGAAAGTAGAGACCAAGATAAATCATGTCAGAACTTTTTCCACCTTGAACGGCCAAAAACAACCAGATCTGTGTCCGGTCCGTCTCTGATCTGCCACATCACCAGATCTGATAGGTTTCTATTCCAGTCAATGTGTTAACTTCAACTGGATTGGCTCTGTTGGGTTCCAGATCTGGTGGAATTTGGCAGTTAAAGGTGACATATCATGCAAAGTCGACTTTTTAATGGTTCTTTACCTGAAATATGTGTCCCTGGCATGTCTACAACCCCCCCGAAAAGAATCCATTCTGCCCCTGTTCTGATTTCTCCACCTTTCTGTAAATGTGTGCTGAAACCAGCCGTTTCAGACTTCAGTGTTTTTCATACGTCACAACGACATCCGGTCTGTAACTGAAGTCAGAGCTCGGAGCTTGTTCAGCCCATAGACTGTATAAAATAATACTCAACCCCTCCTCTGTTTTTCATTCCCTGCACACATGTGTGCTAACAAGGAGCTTAGGAGGGAGGCATGCTAGTTGTAGGCTGTCTTAATAAACACAAAGGTCAGTTTAACTCCCCACGTCTGCAGATTTGAAGATCTAGTGGATGATTTTTTATTTTTCATGGAAAAGTGCTAGCGCTAGTTAGCATAGCCACATAGCTACATGTTCGTAGCTGTGTACCAAGACACACGTCGACATACTGACAAATAAAACAACAAGAAACACTAAATCTGTGACCAATGGTTCAGAAAGGTCCTGCTGCAGGCGCCTCTCCGTCAGGATCAGATTCTGGATCAGATTCAGAGGGTTGAAGTAACGCGGGTTTGTGAGCAGCCGTGTATATTCAGCCAACATGTAAACATTAGATCAACGTGCTGGACAGTCGAGGCCACATCCACTTCCTGAGGGGGCGTGGTCAGAGAGCTCATTGTCATTTAAAGGCACAGACACAGAAAACAGCCTGTTCTGAGCAGGGCTGAAAAAGAGGGGTTTACAGGCAGACCAAAATCTGTTTTATAAGTGTTTTTATGAGCAATAAAGTTTAAAGACATGTTTTGGGGACCTCTTAGACCAACATATATGGATGAAAAAGAGCAGAATATGTCAAAGTTGTGACATGATTCATCTTGGTCTCATTTTTTATATATCACAAAACCTGGCATTTTAACAGGGGTGTGTAGACTTTTGATAACCACTGTAAGTCTCAACAGTTTGCATGCAAAGCCAGACAGTCTAAGCTCCAATAGGACTACTGTCTTACCTGCATGCATCACTTCCTGGATGTTTTGGATCAGGGTTAGGTTCTTCTATATCTCGTGACAGATTTCTTGACATGCCCTCATGTCGTGTGCTGAGTTCCCTTCTCCTCATTCCAGAGAGCTTTCCCCTACGTGTCAGTGATGCTGGGGAACGGGACTCTTTCGTACGACCACGACTATGACGGTCGGACAACTGAACTCGGAGGATGCACAGCCATGACCCGCAACGCCATCTATGACACGTTTGTCCTCGTCAGATTCTCCAAGAACAGACTCACGGTATGAAACCTTTGATGGGATTAATGCAGTCTGATTACACCTTTGATGTTTTGATTTTATTTTATGTTCCATGTTGCACATTCACGTCTTCCATGTTTAGCAAATGCAGAAAGTTTGACCTGCCTGTAGACGCCACATTAGATTTATTTGACAAGCTTGTTATGCCGGTTATGTTGTATGCATGTGAAGTGTGGGGGTTTGAAAATATAGATCTACTGGAAAAGCTACACCTTAAAAGTTAAAACGACAACCTGCAATAACATGGTGTATGGCGAGCTGGGAAGATACCCACTCTGTAATGCAGTTAACAAAAGAATGATTGGCTACTGGGGGAGGTTGATCACAGGTAAAGAAAGTAAGTTAAACCGTATTATGTATAATTATCTGTTTAACCTGCACAACACAGGTGCCTATGCATCACCATGGGTTTTAAAGGTTAAACAGATACTGGATGACTGTGGCCTGTCTTACCTCTGGATCACACAGCAGTGTAACAACATTAACTGGCTTAGACAAACTGTTGAACAGAGGCTTAAAGATCAGTTTCTGCAAAAGTGGCAAGGTGAACTGGATAAAATGACATCATGTGATTTATATGTACAATTTAAACCAGATGTAAAACTAGAAGAATAATTGTTGTTTGAAAAGCAGAAGTATAGACAGGCTATTTGTAATTTTAGAATGAATAACACCAGGACTCTTAAGGTCAGGGGAAGGTATAAAGGCCTGGATAGAAACAGAGGATTTGTAATCTCTGTAATGATGATAGTGTAGGAGACGAGTACCATATTTTGTTTGAATGCAGGAACACAAGCATTCTGAATAATAGAGAGAGGTTCATACCCAGGTATTATTTTCAACGTCCCTCTGTGTTTAAATTAATTCTGCTTTTGCAAACAGATAAGCCAAAACTTATCTGTAAATTAGGAGCTTTTCTGAAGAATGTCCTTCCATTGTACCATTGTACCGTACCTTGGGGGACCGGGCCTTTGCCATAGCCGCCCCCACCCTCTGGAACTCTCTCCCCCCACACATCCGTGCTTCTGACTCACTTCAGTCATTTAAGAAACAGTTAAAAACTTACCTTTTCAAACAGGCATTCCCCACACATTAACTATTCCACCTCTTCCCTTGTCGTCTGCTTGTCTTATATGTCTTTGTTGTATTTATTTATTGTCTCTCTTGTAAAGCGTCTTTGAGTTATTGAAAAGCGCTATATAAAACTTAGGTATTATTATTATTATTGTTTAAGTAAGATCTGTTGTACTTCAACGATGCTGTGTGCCATCATTATATTATTTTGTTATTTGTAATTTATGTTCTGTGGCTCCATACCATGTGATCATGGTCTGAGCATCAAATTAAAATGAATGAAAATCCTGTAAGAACTCAGTGCTATTCCTGATCCTTCCCCGCCCTCCAGGTCATGGTGGATGTAGAAGGCAGGCAGGAGTGGAAAGACTGTGCTGACGTCACTGGACTGCACCTTCCTCATGGCTACTTCTTTGGTGCTTCTTCTGCCACCGGAGATCTGTCTGGTATTAACACAAACTGGCTTCCTTAGAACAAAGGGAATATTTGCTTATTTAAATGGAGTCAAATAAACCTGTGATCACATTTGTAGGGACAATGTGTTACAAGCTGTACAAATGAAGAAATGTCAACGAGTTAGCTGATAAAAACTCAAATTCATCCCCTCCCAAACTTCAAACACGATAGAGACACGCTGAAGAGTCTTTCCTCGGGAGTGATTCTGTCCTTGTTTGTGTTGCTCCAGATAACCATGACATCATCTCCATGAAGCTGTACCAGCTGACAGTAGAGCGGACTCCTGAGGAGGAGGAAGAGGAGGAGGCCACTATCCCCAGTGTTGACAACATGAAGCCGTTTCAAGGTAGATGTGACATGGCTCTCTGTGGACACTTACCTCATGTAACAACTGCATGCTTACAAAGGACAGAACTCTATTTGACTGAAAACAAGAACCAGGGTCTAAATGTAGTTCAGGGGTAGATAATCTCCCCTCTGAAAAGACCCTGTAGTACTTTTCCAAGGTCCCGGGACTTTCGGGGGGCAGGGCCTGTAATGCTGAACGTGTCTGATTGGTAGATTAACCACAGTGTTTTTATTCCTCCCTCCGTCCACAATAACATCACACACATCTGTGATTCACTTGATTTCTCTTTCTTTCATTAGTTTTTATTTGTTCTATCTTTTTTGTATGTGTGTGTACTTTTCAAAAGAAGAAGCTGTGATTCTCTTGATTTAGCAGCTTGTAAACATTAGTCTTCTCTCAGCCCACCGTGAATGCGTCTCTCCCGGTGTTCCGGTTTTAAAAGTGACCCTGTAAACTGGAGACCTTCAGCTGAACGTGTCAGTGTTTGTGGAGTTTACACAGCTGTTGAAACACAGAGGGAGTTCCTGGGAATGCAAACTAGTTTAGTTTTTATTAAGATTTCAAAATATCCTCATCAGATATTTAATGATCGTCTAAAGACGTTTATGAGGGATGCATCCGGCTGAAAGTCTCCAGTTAACAGGGTCGCTGTTTAAACCAAAACACCGGCCGATCTCTGCCACGGCTTTTTGAGTTCAAAAGGATTTTAAAGCCGTGTTGAAACGTCTTTGCTACTCGCGCTTATCTCCTCTCACGTGTTGATTCAGTGAATCCATCTGTGATGAAATATAGCACCATCTAAAACAGCACCAGCTGAGTCTCTTCATGCTAACAGGCTAACTGTTGTGTTGCTCATAATGATACCTGCCTGTCCGCATGCTTCTATGGCGTCATCTGTGATGAATGGCATTCCTCTTTGTTTTACTGCCCTCTACTGGTCTGGTGGTGTAGTGCATTTACTTTTCTTTCTCCATACGTCACTGGCCTGATTTACACAATCTACCTGGGACTTCAGCCTGTGGTCGAAACACAGACAACAATGGGGACACAGGAACCTTTTAGTTCAGGGGGGCTAAAATACCCTGGAACTCTTGGTTGGAATGCATCTCATGACTGATGTTTGTAGAGGTTATGCCATCTCACAGAACACACTGAACAAAGGGCGTGTGTGTGTGCTCATTGAACAGAGTTTATCTTTCCAGCGTTTTTAAATCCCTGAAGCAGCTGATTGTTGAATTTGGTTTGATGTTTTTATTTCTTCCTACGTCTTAAAGGTGACATATCACGCTTTTTTCATCAATATATATTGGTCTAAGAGGTCCCCAAAACATGTCTTTAAAGTTTATGCTCAAAAAAACACTTTGAAATCAGATTTTGGTCTGCCTGAAAAACCCTCTTCTTCAGTCCTCCTCAGAACACTCTGTTTTCTCTCTGACCACGCCCCCTCAGGAAGTGGATGTGCCTCGGCTGTCCAGCACGTTGATCTAATGTTTACATGTTGGCTGAATATACACGGCTGCTCAGAGATCACGTTACTTCAACCCTCTGAATCTGATCCAGAATCTGATCCTGACGGAGAGGCGCCTGCAGCAGGACCTTTCTGAAGGATTGGTCACAGATTTAGTGTTTCTTGTTGTTTTATTTATCAGTATGTCGACGTGTGTCTTGGTACAAAGCTACGAACATGTAGCTATGTGGCTATGCTAACTAGCGCTAGCACTTATCCATGATAAATAAAAATCATCCACTAGATCTTCAAATCTGCAGACGTGGGGAGTAAAACCGACCTTTGTGTTTATTAAGACAGCCTACAACTAGCATGCCTCCCTCCTAAGCTCCTTGTTAGCACACGTGTGCAGGTAATGAAAAACAGAGGAGGGGTTGAGTTGTGTTTTATACAGTCTATGGGCTGAACAAGCTCCAAGCTCTGACTCCGTGACAGACCGGATATTGTTGTGACGTAACAAAAACACTGAAGTCTGAAACGGCTGGTTTCACACACATTTACAGAAAGGTGGAGAAATCAGAACAGGGGCAGAGTGGATTTTTTTCATTCTCGGGGGGTTTGTAGACATGCCAGAGACACATATTTCAGGTAGAAAACCATTAAAAAGTCCATTTTGCATGATATGTCACCTTTAAAGAAATCTCTCTTTCATGAAGTTGTTGTATAAACTGAATGAACACTGAAGGACTCTATATCCTGTTATAATGACAACAAATCTCTTGTCCTCTCTGTAGTTGAAGTCCAGGAGGAAGGGATGAGCAAAGTCCAGTTCTTCTTCACCCTCCTCTTCTCCATCCTGGGCGTGGGCGTGCTGGCAGTGGTAGGGCTGGTAGTTTACGGGCGCTGGAAGGAAAATAGACGCAAACGATTCTATTGATCAGAGAACAATGTACCGACGGTGTGTTTCTAAATCAGCACAAGAAACAACAATGCAAAGACTGCCATAGCTTTACCAAACCAAACAATCGAATGATCAACAAACAACACTGTGTTTCTAAAGCCAAGATGAACAAACGGAGAGATTACAGACGGAGCCAGCTGGGAAACTCTTACATCTAGACAGATTAGATCAAAAAGAAATTCATCTCAAAGCACCGTGGGTCTGTAACAGATGCACTAACCCAGACACTGAAGTTTGAACGTGTTCCTCCACAAAGAGAGGCACTCAAACGTCAGAACCAATCCCAGATGCTGTATGTGGTTTACTGACATCTCGTTACCTTTGACCTTCACTGACATGTGCATACCTCTTTCTGCCACTTGGTGCCGCCAACAGGAAGCTTAAACCTGATGAGTAGAAGCTGTGAAGACCAATCAACCTGTGTATCTTTCTTCTTCTTAATGCACTGAAAATTCAAATTGTAATGAGCTCTCTAGATTTTATGGGGGCAGCTTGTGAGGCAAGCAAAGCACTTAAATCAGCTGGAATGGAACTGTGATTGCTGTTTCTACATGTGTGACTGTTGATGAGTGGCTTTCTGTGTTGTACATTTCAAGGGGAAGTCATTTTGGGGCCCTCCTTATTGTTTTTGTCACATTTTGGGGTTGTGCTGTTCCAGTAGATTACTTCAGATAGCATCATAATATTTCAGGGAAAATAAACCAGATTAAAGATTGTCCACTTAAAGTGATTGTTACTGTTTTTAGACGTTCATGGAAAAATGCGTCTCAAGGCTTAAGTCCACCAGATCTGTGTCCGGTCCGTCTCCGATCCGTCACAGCACCGGATCTGATCGGTTTCTATTCTAGTCAATGTGTTAACTTCCACTGGATCCACTCCATTGCGTTCCGGCTGCGTCTCTGATCCGGCAGGTTGGAGTCCTCCGGATCAGATACACAAGACTTCTATTTTTGACGCATCAATCTCAACAGAGCAGATGGAGCGGGACAGGAAGTCAGGTTTCACCAAAACAAAATGAAAACATCCGGTTAATTTTCAGAATAAAACACTCTGTGTTATCACCAGATCGTATTTCACTGAACTACAACAACAAACCAAAGTCATGATGAGCGGAGCCAGGCCTGGAGTCAACAGGTCAGAGGTTTTCAGAGGACCAGAAAGACAACATGGATGAGGAGAGGAGGAGGAGGAGAATCCTTGATTCAGGGATTACAGTGGGTAAACCTCGGTTACATGACTCCGGCTCTCTGACGGTCCTGCTCTGTGCTGCGTTCCGAAAACACGATCGGTGGGTGTTCATGGATGAGAGAGCACCGCAGCGGGTCGGAGACAGACCGGACACGGATCTGGTGGAAGTCCCGTGCCAGAGTTCTCAAGTTAGCAGTGCCTCACGAGGACCAACTCAAACAAGCTTTTCATTTTCTTTTGAATATCTCACATTTTGATTTTCCAAAGTAACTCCTACCTTCCTGATGTTGACAAGTAGATGTTAATATATGTATTCAATCAGTCCGTCACCTCTGAGTAACAAATGATACTACACCTGTTTTCAAAATAACCCGTATCATGCCTCTGAAATGTCTTAGACCCCAAACTACAACACTGTGTTTCTTGTTTTAAATAATATGTTGTAATCATGTTGCTTTTGAATTGTGCTGACATGTGTACTGTGATTTTGGTAGCCATATGCAGGATCGTGTAATGAAGTGTGTTTGAGTAGAATGAGCGTTTTCTGATTATAGTCTCTGTTTGTTAGCTCCTTCACCCCATGACAGATGACACAAGCTCTGTCTTTGGTGTGGCTGCTGGATGTGTTCTGTTGCTTCTCTGATCAGTCTGCCGGTGTTCACTGGACCTGTGAGTCATTTCTGAATCATTTTGTAGCAATAAGAGGCGGAGGATGAAGTCAATGGAAATCCAATATTTTAAACTGAAAGTGAAATAATGTATTAAATCAAAGTAGAAGAACAATTTAAATCTGTGCAGAAGAACACAAACATGTTGTCTTGGTTTTTATTCCACACGTTTTTTATTCATTGGCCGCAACAACTTCTCAACTCAGACGCTGGAATCATCAGAGGACAGAAGCATCACCTCACTTCCTGTTTACTACCAGCTCCTTGCTTCAGGCTGACCACAGTCAACATGGCTGACTATAGTTAGGGTGCATCTCAAAGCTCTAAACTTCCATCCTTGCGTTGTTCACTCACGTCTTAGCCCTGCCCACCAATCAATCAATCAATCAGTCTTTATTTGTATAGGGCAATATCACAACAAACATTACCTCAAAAACAAACAAAACAACAAAAGAAAAAAACAATTGATGTTTATGTAAACGAAATAGAGCAGACATAACCTAAAAAAGTTAGTAATGAAAGAGGGGAAATATATGAATAATAATAAGAAAGTAAATAAAAATATATTATATCAATAATTATAATGAAACAGTTAAAGCGGAATGACAGTTTCTTAATTATTAATTTAAAGTGGTTAATATTAAATACTAAAAAAATTAAAAATAGAAAAAAATAGATAATATATAAACACGTATACAAATAAACAAAGTGTGTCTTGTGAGGGGTAGTAGTTGTTTGGGAAGGTTGGAGGTATGAAGGTTAGTGAATATCTTCTGATGTATTCTAAATATATATATATATATATATATATATATATATATATATATATATATATATAAATCGTTACTCTTACTGATCTTTTCCTCTTGTCTAGATCTCTGCTTGTGTTCTTCTCGTATGTACGTCGCTTTGGACAAAAGCGTCTGCTAAATGACATTTTAACATTGTAACATTGTAACAAATATGAGAAGTGTGAAGTGGAAGAATTGATAAGGTCGTTATTGCAAATGAGAATTGGTTCTCAATTGACTCACCTGGTTAAATAAAGGTTAAAATAAATAAATAAAATAAGATTATAAGGAGTAAAGAATTTTTATTTTATTTTATTTTGCTTTTTCTATCTATTGGTGCCAAACATTAAAGTCTGATTGTTATTGGTATCAGAAACTTGGTATGTGAGCTTTGAAGAGAGGGAGAGAGAGAAAAGTAGGACAGGAAACAGACAAAAAAGATCAAATGAAAAAAAGAAGAACAACTACATGAATACTAATTATTATTGTGCTGTACCTGTAATGGCTATGAGTTTGAAGTACTGTTCCGGTTTACAGTGCAATTGACAGGTACCCCACTTTAAAAACATTTAAAGCTAGGGTTGGTAGTCAAGGAAAACTAACATGAATTTGAATGTAGCATTTCCTCAGGGTTCCGGTGGCTGGTGGTGAGGCTTTCAGCAGTGTGTCTGCCCCCTGGTGGCTGGCTGCAGTATAGGTCAAAAAATCCGTCTCCCCCATTCATTTGAATGGAGGAGCAGTCAAACTTTAAAAAATAAATACACGGAGCAACGCTGTCCATTTTTATTTACAGTCTATGGTCTAACCCCTCTCCCCCTCCCCTTGTAGCTCCTCCAAAACGTTGCCCCGCTCACCTGAACGAGCGCCGCTGACTCAGGACCATATAATGGTGACTGTTTCAAAACCGGTCCTCAGCACATGGTTTGTGTTTTGCACTACGTCAACTCATGTCTCACTCAGCGGTAAGAAAACACCAAAACATTCTCATAGTGAAAGTTAAAAACACAAACAAACAGGAAATGTACGCTCTGCAGGAGGCGGGCAGAACGGCAGGACAGGATTTGATTGGTTTCATCATTTGGCTCCTGATGGCAGGGATTGGTTGGTGTTTTCCCAGGTTTACTCCGGCTGTAGATAGCAGCTTTTTTTACCTCTTTTTTTAAGAACACATTATGTATTGATTACCATCGGGACATAAAGATCATTTAACCAGTATAACAAAAAGTGGATCTAAATCTGACTACCAACCCCAGCTTTAATGCTGCACTAAGATTCTGTTCCCACTTATTCCAAATAGACCAAAACAACTTCCTTTGTAGACTGACCTTTTGTGTTACAGCACATTTCTCAAAAACTGCCCAGTTACTGAGTAACAGCCTCTCCAAGCGCTGAACTTCAGGAAGTAAAGAGAGCAGATAAATCTGTGATTAATTCAAGTACTGCTTGTTTGCTGACGCTCCTCGTTTATCAAAGCTATGCTCTCATGTCTCTCTCTCTCAGCCCGTCTTTCCTGTAAATGTGGATGCTCCTCCTCTTCAGTGCTGGTCACAGGTACATACCTCAGGACTGGCTGGCAGTCAGAGGCCTCTCTCTTTCCCTCTCTGGCTTATCTTCTTCCTCTTCATTGTGTCATCATTTCACACTGGGGATGGTGGGAACAACCCCAACATACTGCCCTCTGGATCTGTCTCTTGGTTTTCCCTGGATACAGTTTTTTTAAGGTAAGTTATTTGATACTCATTGTTGTTAGTAAATCCCAACTATTAGACTTAAATGTATATGTTTTAAATACAAGACTGCTTATAGAACAATAAACACAAACAAAGGTGTCTGACATATCTTGATTATGTGCTAAATCAATGGTACAAGAACTAATGTGGATCAGTGTTTATAAACACTACTTTGTAACATACCAATTGAATGCCACTGGGGAACAATGAGTCACAAAGACTACATTAGTTTTTTTATTTTTAGCATAAAGGAGAACATGTACTAAGCTGCTTCAGCTAAATAATCTCAGACATGTTTAATCTTGAGATAAGAGCAGGTAATAATAATGAACAGGCCTGAATAGGTTACACTGTGTCCACTGTGTCCCATGGCTCAGTGTTGTCACATCAAACAGTGGTGTCCTGTAAACACTCCAGTGCTCCTTTGTTTTTCCTAACAATACATGGAAGGAGTTCTGTAATTTGATGTGCAATCTGTAGTTCTTTATATAACATGAACTGGTAACAGCTTCTCCATCCCTCCAGAACATACAGAGGAAGATCGTGAGGAAGGATGAATCGCTCGTGTGTGAACTTTTGCAAAACTACGGTGGTCAATCTCAACTTTCTGTGCTGGGTGAGTACGCAAAGAGCAGCCACCACACTCACCCACCAAACACCAGACTGCTCCAACAGATAAGACATAGAAACCTGGACCGCTGCCATCCCTTCGTTTGTCAATAACATGATAACCTCCTGCTGTCAAGAAGGGGTCAGATCTGTGCCAAAGACGTCATGTTGAGGTGAGCTACATGACGTCATGTTGAAGTGAGCTACATGACGTCATGTTGAGCTGAGCTACATGACGTCATGTTGAGCTGAGCTACATGACGTCATGTTGAGCTGAGCTACATGACGTCATGTTGAAGTGAGCTACATGACGTCATGTTGAAGTGAGCTACATGACGTCATGTTGAAGTGAGCTACATGACGTCATGTTGAAGTGAGCTACATGACGTCATGTTGAAGTGAGCTACATGACGTCATGTTGAGCTGAGCTACATGACGTCATGTTGAGCTGAGCTACATGACGTCATGTTGAAGTGAGCTACATGACGTCATGTTGAAGTGAGCTACATGACGTCATGTTGAGCTGAGCTACATGACGTCATGTTGAAGTGAGCTACATGACGTCATGTTGAAGTGAGCTACATGACGTCATGTTGAGCTGAGCTACATGACGTCATGTTGAAGTGAGCTACATGACGTCATGTTGAAGTGAGCTACATGACGTCATGTTGAGCTGAGCTACATGACGTCATGTTGAGCTGAGCTACATGACGTCATGTTGAAGTGAGCTACATGACGTCATGTTGAAGTGAGCTACATGACGTCATGTTGAGCTGAGCTACATGACGTCATGTTGAGCTGAGCTACATGACGTCATGTTGAAGTGAGCTACACGACGTCATGTTGAAGTGAGCTACACGACGTCATGTTGAAGTGAGCTACATGACGTCATGTTGAGCTGAGCTACATGACGTCATGTTGAGGTGAGCTACACGACGTCATGTTGAGGTGAGCTACATCACGTCATATTGAGGTGAGCTACATGACGTCATGTAGGTTACCTACCTCAACTGATCCCTGTCCCTTAACACTCTATTCAGACCCCCTGCCCCCCCCTGTCCCTCCCAACTAGCCAGGTGAGGACTCAAGAGGCAAGAGAGAGGCTGCAGGTCCAGATAGCATCAGCTCAAGGCTCCTCAAATCCTGTGCAGATAAACTGTGAGGGATTGTGGGGCACATCTTCAACTTGAGCCTGAAACTAGGGAAGGTACCAGAGCTTAGGAAGACATCCTGCTTAGTACCGGTGCCAAAGACCCCTCACCCAAAGGCTTCAACAGCTACAGGCCGGTGGCGCTGACATCGCAGCTGATGAAGACCCTGGAGAGACTGGTTGTTGGTCAACTGAGACCCCTGGTAAGACCATCGATGGACCCGCTGCAGTTCGCCTACCAGCCTGGCACCGGGGTGGATGACGCTGTCATCTACCTCCTTCAGAGAGCCCTCTCTCACCTGGACACGGCTGGGGCCACTGTGAGGATCATGTTTTTTGATTTCTCAAGCTCCTTCAACACCATTCAGCCCCTGCTTCTGAGGGACAAGTTGGAGCACTCTGGAGTGGATCACCTCCACACGGCCTGGATTCTGGACTACCTCACGGATCGTCCGCAGTATGTGAGGGCCCAGAGGTGTCAGTCGACACCATCGTCTGCAGCACGGGGGGCCCCCCAGGGAACGTTCCTGTTCACCCTCTACACTGCAGACTTCACCCTCAACACAGCGAGCTACTACCTGCAAAGGTTCTCTGACGACTCTGCCATTGTTGGCCTCATCACCAATGGGGACGACAGGGAAGGTCAGGAGCTCGGACATCCGGAGGGAGCTCGGAGTAGAGCCGCTGGTGGAGGGATTATATCTCCCGCCTGGTCTGGGAACGCCTCGGGATTCCCCAGGAGGAGCTGGAAAGTGTCGCCGGGGAGAGGGATGTCTGGGTCAATTTGCTTGGACTGCTACCCCCGCGACCCGACCCCGGATAAGCGGAAGAAAATGGATGGATGGATGGATGGATGGATGGATGGATGGATGGATGGATGGGAGTACGGAGAGCTGACGCAGGATTTTGCAGTCTGGTACCAGAGAATCCACCTCCAGCTCAACGCAGGAAAGACCAAAGAGCTGGTGGTGGATTTCAGAAGACGCAAGCCCCCTCCTCCCACACCAGTGAACATCCAGGGAACGGACATTGAGATTGTGAAATCTTACAAGTACCTGGGTGTTCACCTGAACAATAAACTGGACTGGTCAGACAACTCAAATGCGCTGTACTAGAAGGGACAAAGCAGACTCTTTCTGCTCAGGAGACTCAGGTCTTTTGGTGTGGAGGGGGCTCTTCTGAAGTCCTTCTTTGACTCTCTTCTTCTTCTGCAGTGGTCAGACTGTATAATCTATATATATATATATACATATATATATATATACATATATATATATATATATATATATATATATATATATATATATATACAGTGGGGCAAAAAAGTATTCAGTCAGCCACTGATTTTTCAAGTTCTCCCACTTAGAAAGATGAGAGAGGTCTGTAATTTTCATCAGAGGTACACTTCAACTATGAGAGACAAAATGAGAAAAAAAATCCAGGAAATCACATTGTAGGATTTTTAAAGAATTCATAATTACGGTGGAAAATAAGTATTTGGTCAATAACAAAAGTTCAATTCAATACTTTGTAACATAACCTTTGTTGGCAATGACAGAGGTCAAACGTTTCCTGTAAGTCTTCACCAGGTTTGCACACACTGTACCTGGTATTTTGGCCCATTCCTCCATGCAGATCTCCTCTAGAGCAGTGATGTTTTGGGGCTGTCGCTGGGCAACACAGATTTTCAACTCCCTCTACAAATGTTCTATGGGTTTGAGGTCTGGAGACTGGCTAGGCCACTCCAGGACCTTGAAATGCTTTTTACGGAGCCACTCCTTCGTTGCCCGAGCGGTGTGTTTGGGATCATTGTCATGCTGGAAGACCCAGCCACGTTCCATCTTCAATGCCCTCACTGAAGGAGGTTTTGGCTTAAAATCTCAGAATACATGGCCCCGTTCATTCTTCCCTTAACACGGATCAGTCGTCCTGTCCCCTTTGCAGTAAAACAGCCCCAAAGCATGAGGTTTCCACCCCCATGCTTCACAGTAGGTATGGTGTTCTTGGGATGCAACTCAGCATTCTTCTTCCTCCAAACACGACGAGTTGAGTTTTTACCAAAAAGTTCTATTTTGGTTTCATCTGACCACATGATATTCTCCCAATCCTCTTCTGGATCATCCATATGCTCTCTGGCAAACTTCAGACGGGCCTGGACATGTACTGGCTTAAGCAGGGGGACACGCCTGGCGCTGCAGGATTTGAGTCCCTCTCGGCGTAGTGTGTTACTGATGGTAGCCTTTGTTACTTTGGTCCCAGCTCTCTGCAGGTCATTCATCAGGTCCCTCCGTGTAGTTCCCGGATTTTTGCTCACCGTTCTCATGATCATTTTGACCCCACGTGATGAGATCTTGCGTGGGGCCCCAGATCGAGGGAGATCATCAATGGTCTTGTATGTCTTCCATTTTCTTACAATTGCTCCCACAGTTGATTTATTCACACCAACCTGCTTGCCTATTGTAGATTCACTCTTCCCAGCCTGGTGCAGGTCCACAATTTTCTTCCTGGTTTCCTTGGACAGCTCTTTGGTCTTGGCCATGGTTGAGTTTGGAGTCTGTCTGTTTGAGGCTGTGGACAGGTGTCTTTTATACAGATAACCAGTTCAAACAGGAGCCATTAATACAGGTAACGAGTGGAGGACAGAAGAGCTTCTTAAAGAAGAAGTTACAGGTCTGTGAGAGACAGAAATCTTGCTTGTTTGTGGGTGACCAAATACTTATTTTCCACCATAATTTACAAATAAATTCTTTAAAAATCCTACAATGTGATTTCCTGGATTTGTTTTTCTCATTTTGTCTCTCATAGTTGAAGTGTACCTCTGATGAAAATTATAGACCTCTCTCATCTTTCTAAGTGGGAGAACTTGCAAAATCAGTGACTGACTAAATACTTTTTTGCCCCACTGTATGTGTATAAGATGTGCTTATTTTTTACCACTTTAATTTAAATTTAAATTGCTAATAACTTTTTAATAATTGTTCTTTATAGGCTCTTGTTTGCTTTATATATTTTTTGCACTGTCTACTGTGTTACTGTGACACTTGAATTTCCCCGTTGTGGGACGAGTAAAGGACTCTCTTAATCTTAATCTTATTTTATCTTACATGAGGAGTCCCAAAGTGCTGTCCCATTCCAGCTCTACAGTTTGAGCCCTCACAGCCTCACAGTCTAATGACTGCCGTACAGACACTGAATGATACCAACACAAGAACTAATGTGTCTTCTCTCTCCTGTGTGTGTGTGTGTGTGTGTGTGTGTGTGTGTGTGTGTGTGTGTGTGTGTGTGTGTGTGTGTGTGTGTGTGTGTGTGTGTGTGTTAGCTGTGTGGAGCGTTTGTGGTGGCTTTCGGGGAGTTCCAGGTGATTCACTCCAGGTACGCCTCCCTCGTCACCACCTTCTGGCCCATCTACCCAGCCAACACTCTGGTGGTGACCGGTACCATCGTGACCTGTGTGTGTTATGTGGGAGTGTTAGGGGGCATGAGGGAGAACCGCTGCATGCTCATCAGTGTGAGTATTTACGAGACTCTACCTTACAGGGTGGGAAAGTTTAGCGTACTGCATTTAAATGAGGGTCATTGATTCATTCTAGCGTTTCACTGCTTAACAAGGTTTTCATCGAGCCCTCTTTACACTTGGCAATATCATGCCTCTTTGGTAATCCAATCCCCAATGACCTGACTTCAACCCTGTGGAGCTCAGGTCATCCACAACTCACCTTCATCACCCCAGTTACAAAAGTCCAGGTGGTGGAAATGTCTTGTTCTTCAGACCCCACAATACGGTGGCTGAGAAGTGCGATGCAGATTGACATAGGATGAAACACTTTTACAAAGATGGAGACAAATTTACATTTTGGAAAACAAGTTTATAAAATCAGAAACATAGAACATTTTTACGTGTCCTGAACATAGTCTAAAGTATAAATAATGGACGTAGTATCCGTGACGTCACCCATCTGTTTCTGAACGCTGTTTTGAAGCTGATCGACGGCGGCAGCCATATTGGAAATGCAGAACTCAACCTAACTTCTGCTGAGCTAGTGTGAGGTAAAGAGGCGGGCCTTTAGCCTCCTCGCTAACAGCTACAGTGTTCCCGCCTGTCCATGAAATCAGTCATGTCCTTATTTGGGCAAAACTTTTAATCTTAATATCTTCTGAACTATTCTAAATAAATGTACCCCCGTACAGTGTGTGCTGATAGAGAAATGTGCTATTCAGACCTGAACCATTTTTTGAACCAGGCTGTAGACATGTTTATTAATGCTGTAGAGATCATCTTCTTTGAATGGGTGTGTATGTGGTTTCTGGTGTTTCTGCAGCCAGCCTCTAGTGGACGCTCCATGAACTGCAGTTTGTAACACTTAGGCATCATATTTTGAGACCGGAGGTTGCTGCTTGGTCCTGTAACAACTTTACAAACGGGCAGATTCTACCAGAAAAGGAATGTACTAGGACTGTTAACGAATATTCAAAATTTCGAATATTTCAGTCAGACAACTCACGTTTACTTAATAAGTTTATTGCAGCATACAGTATTGTGTTTGGCGTGTGGGCTCCAAATTTCATTACTCCTCGTAGATTATTTAAATGCAGACATTAGGAGCAATGAGATAGGACTAACCCCCCTCGGAGCCCGCAGGTGGAAGCCGGGGAGGAGGTGGGGACAAACTTCACATAGCACCGAGCAGAACAGCAGGAGCACTGCAAGCAGAGGCAGAGACAGGAGGCTTGCCGTTTAAATAGACCGCCGAATGAGGATGTTGAGATCAGCTGATGGAGAGGTGGTGACGTGTCAGTATGATGAGCGCGGCTCGAGTTGTCTGCCTGAACTAGCTTGCAGGCAGCGCTCCATATATTCAAATATATATTTGAATATTAAAAAAAAAACGGAGACTCGAATGTGAAAATTAATATTCGATTGTGGAAAAAACACATCGGCGGCTGCTTTGCGAGTGGGCGCACTGCATGACAGGTCAGGGACAGGTCACAGGAGTCACACATGCACAGCATGAAGCAGACTGCAGAGAGAAATCTTTCCCTCCCCTGATCCTCAGAGTGCTCTGAACTCGTCTTTTCCTCCGTTGGGAATACAGTGAATAAAAAGAGATCTGACCTCTTCACATGTGGACTGGCCTCTTCACATGTGAACTGTCTCGTGTTTTAGGCAAATAACCTGTCAGGCCTAAGACCCTGCATTGACAGTGGACTAAAAGAGCCAGACAATCAGTGATACTGTGATAAAATGCAGTTTTTCCACTTTTTTTTATACAATCGCCAAGAATGTATGTGGACTACTTTTTCCTTTTTAACTTCAATTAATTTTTAATAATATTTGCTTCAATCACTGAATGAAGCCTGCCTATATTAGGGACAAGAGTCGGGACCTTTAATTGCTCGAACAAGTCTTGTTCAGCACTCACTCAGCGCATTACGCACAGAGAGGGGGGCGAGCGAGCGAGCGAGTGAGAGGTCAATCAATCAATCAATCTTTATTTGTATAGCGCCAAATCACAACAAACTTTATCTCAAGACTCTTTTACAAACATAGGAGGTCTAGACCACTCTATGTCAAATTATGAACAGAGATCCAACACCAAGACAGGGTAAGACTCAGTCTGACCCCACCTTAATCCATCATGAGCATTGCACATCGCAGTATTTAGCTAGTTACAGCAAAGAGGACAAACTTCCTTTAACAGGCAGAAACCTCGAGCAGAACCAGACTCATGTTAGACACACAACATGCCTCGACCGAGTTGGGTCTGGAAAGACAGATAGAGGGGAGTAAGAGAGAGAAGTGATAGTGATGAGACGAGTCGTAGAAGCTGTTGTCTCTGGAGTCCAGCACGTCCGTATCAGCTGGAGTCCAGATCGTCCGCAGCAGGAGGACGTCTACGGCAGCTCAGAGGAACCTACGAGACAAGGGAGCTCAGGGACTCCAGAAAGGTCTATGGTTAGTAACTTTAATGGGACAGGGAGAGTTAAAGTAAGTGATGAAGGGGTTGGGGGGAAGGGGGTGAGCTAGGATCCCAGTGTGTCAGTGCGCCACTTCCCCCGGCAGTCTAGGCCTATAGCAGCATAACAAAAGCTGGTCCAAGCCTGATCCAGCTCTAACTATAAGCTTTGTCAAAAAGGAAAGTTTTAAGCCTACTCTTAAAAGTGGAGAGGGTGTCTGCCTCCCGGACCCTGACTGGTAGATGATTCCAAAGGAGAGGGGCCTGATAACTGAAGGTTCTACCTCCCATACTACTTTTAGAGATTTTAGGTACAACCATCAAGCCTGCATGTTGGGAGCGTAGAGTTCTAGAGGGGTAATAGGGCACTATGAGCTCTTTAAGATACGAGGGTGCCTGATTTTTAAAGGCTTTGTAGGTTAAAAGAAGGATTTTAAATTCTATTCTACATTTTATTGGGAGTCAGTGTAGAGAAGCTAACACTGGAGAGATGTGCTCTCTCTTCCTAGTTCTAGTCAATACTTGAGCTGCAGCATTTTGAACTAGCTGAAGAGTCTTTAGAGACTTATTGGGGCAGCCTGATAAGAGGGAGTTACAGTAATCTAACCTGGAGGTAACAAATGCATGGACTAGTTTTTCTGCGTCCCTCTGAGACAGGAAGTGTCTAATTTTAGAAATATTGCGCAAGTGAAAATAGGCTGACTTTGAGATTTGCTGAATTTGAGAGTTGAAGGATAAATCTTGATCAAATAGGACTCCTAGATTCCTAGCAGAGGTGCTGGATGCCAGACTAATGCCGTCTAAGGTACTTATATTATTAGAAAAAGTCTCTCTGAGGTGTTTGGGGCCAATAACAATCATTTCAGTTTTTTCTGAGTTTAGCAATAAGACATTTCTGGTCATCCAGGTCTTTATGTCTTTTAGACAAGCTTCCAATTTAGATAACTGATTGGTTTCTTCAAGCTTCACTGATAGATAGAGCTGAGTGTCATCAGCATAACAATGAATATTAATAGAGTGCTTCCTCATGATGTTACCTAAAGGAAGCATATATAAGGTGAAAAGAATTGGTCCTAGCACAGGTCAACAGTCTTCAAAGTGTTACGGTATAGACCATTAGGTCATTTACTTGTTTTGTAATGTGTAGGTATGTTTTAGGCGTGTTATATCTTAAATGAAAATACATATACAAGTAGTTATGTCTCCTTGTATTAGTTTGTCCACCTGTTATTGACATAATGCGCAAATATAGATATTCGAATGCTTCGAACCTCTGGGTTTTTTTTAGAGCGAATATTCGAGCGTCATTTTGGAACAATTTTGACAGCCCTAGAATGTACCAATGATTTTCAAAATAAAAGACATCTGTAATATAAAAATGTGCCACAGCTGGGGAATATATGTGCATATATATATATATACACTACCAGTCAAAAGTTTTTACACATTCTCATTCAATGGTTTTTATTTATTTTAATTATTTTCAGCATTGTAGATTAATACTGAAGACATCAGAACTATGAAATAATCTGGTTTTACCATAATCTGGATTACAACAGTAGTCAAATAGGACTATCCATTGTGTACTAACCCTACCTCTGAACAACACAACTGATGGTCTCAAACACATTAAGAAGGCAAGTCATTCTACAAATGAACTCTTGACAAGGCTCATGTTCATTAGAAACCATTCCAGGAGACCACTTCATGAAGCAGACTGAGAGAATACCAAGAGTGTGCAAAGCTGTCATGAAGGAAAAAGGGGGCTACTTTACAGAATCTAAAATATAAAACAGATTCTGCTTTGTTTAACACTTTATGTTCATTCAATAATTCCATATATGTTCTTTCATAGTTTTGATGTCTTCAGTATTAATCTACAGAGTTTACAATCACTAAAATAAATACAAACCCTTGAATGAGAAGGTGTTTCCAAACTTTTGACTTGTAGCATATATATATATATATATACATATATATATACTAAAGTTCCATTGTTGTTTTTTTTAGGTGTTTTCTTATCAGTCTGAATCAAAATGTTGACGTGGAATCAGGATTGTTACTGTCAATTATATACTAATTCCCCAGCTGCTGCACATTTTCCTATTACAGACATCTTTTATTTTGGAAATCATTGGTACATTTCTTTTACGGTTGAATTTGCTGTTTCTAATTTTGTTACAGGACTGGTAAAAATGTTGCGTCTCTTGTAAAATGATCTCACCGAACATTAGAGTTTTTCTGATTTTGTAAATTTGAATTGTGCTTCACAGCCACCGTAGGACAAGAATGTAATGAACAAATACGTCATCAATTCAGGACAACGTGGTCTTCTCTCTTTTGCAAGTCACATATAAAAGTGTTCTTCCTATCTCAACAGAAGCCAGTATGTCACAGTGGTCCACTTGTCTTTGAATCACTGATTTCAAAAAGAAGTCAAACATACACATTACACAAACTGACCTGTGTCTGAATGTGATTCAGTTCTACATCTTGATGGTCACCCTGATGCTTGTGGAGCTGGCCATGGCCCTTGTGTTCCTGGTCTACAGCAGAGAGGTAGGGGTAGGGGTGTATGTCGCCTCTGGTTCGCTGGTACTTGTGTGCTGCAGATCATGAAGCTGGCTTCTCTGTTTTGGCAGATTGACACATACTTTGAGAGAGATCTGATGCAAAGCCTGGAGATCTACAGACAGTCCAGTCCAGAAGGCAACAAGACCATTAAAGATGACTTTGATGCTGTCCAGCACGTGGTGAGTGATCCGCCACTCTTTGGCATTGCTTTGTGTTCATCACTGTAACAGGTTTGTTATGTCATATATATACATTCTGAATTGATGTTGCCCTTGTCTAAAACATTGGATCATTTCATTGTACAGTTTAGGTGTTGTGGAGTTCATGGAGAGGCAGACTGGAAGGGTAACACCCCGATCTCCTGCTGTTCCAAGGACCCATGTAACAGCGCTTTCCCCACCAACTGGCAAGAGGTTATTAAAACTTTGTGACTACAGGACGGTATGCAAGCCTTAGATTCTAAGGGGTCTCTAAACAGACCTATGGCACTCTGCAGTGCCTTATTAGAGGGGACTGGAAACTAATTCAAAAATTCCAATGTTAGAATATTTTAAATATAATATCATGGACTGCACTTTGTTGCATTAAGTCCTTAAAGGTGACTTATCATGCAAAATCGACTTTTTAACGGTTCTCTACCTGAAATATGTGTCCCTGGCATGTCTACAAACCCCCTGAAAATGAAAAGAATCCATTCTGCCCCTGTTCTGATTTCTCCACCTTTCTGTAAATGTGTGCTGAAACAAGCCGTTTCAGTTTTCAGTGTTTTTGTTACGTCACAACAATATCCGGTCTGTAACTGAAGTCAGAGCTCGGAGCTTGTTCAGCCCATAGACTGTATAAAATACAACTCAACCCCTCCTCTGTTTTTCATTCCCTGCACAAATGTGTGCTAACAAGGAGCTTAGGAGGGAGGCATGCTAGTTGTAGGCTGTCTTAATAAACACAAAGGTCGGTTTTACTCCCCACGTCTGCAGATTTGAAGATCTAGTGGATGATTTTTATTTTTCATGGAAAAGTGTTAGCGCTAGTTAGCATAGCTACATAGCTTCATGTCGTAGCTGTAGCTGTGTACCAAGACACACGTCGACATACTGACAAATAAAACAACAAGAAACACTAAATCTGTAACCAATCCTTCAGAAAGGTCCTGCTGCAGGAGCCTCTCCGTCAGGATCAGATTCTGGATCAGATTCAGAGGGTTGAAGTAACGTGATCTCTGAGCAGCCGTGTATATTCAGCCAACATGTAAACATTAGATCAGCGTGCTGGAGAGCCGAGGGCACATCCACTTCCTGAGGGGGCGTGGTCAGAGAGAAAACAGAGTGTTCTGAGGAGGACTGAAGAAGAGGGTTTTTCAGGCAGACCAAAATCTGATTTCAAAGTGTTTTTCTGAGCATAAACTTTAAAGACATGTTTTGGGGACCTCTTAGACCAATATATATTGATGAAAAAAACGTGATATTTCACTTTTAAGTCCACACCACAGGGGGAAATTAAATAAATAAACAGACGTTTTTCTACTTTACCTCGAAAACTACATGCTTTTAGACCTCAGGAACCAGGGTCTAAATTTAGTTCAGGGTGTAGGTAATCTCCCCCCTGAAAAGCCCCTGCTTGGGGGGTAGTACTTTCAAAGGTCCTGGGACTTTCGGGGGACAAGGTGTGGTGTGACTGTACTTTTAAGAAAAGAAAAGAAGAAGTTGTGATTCACTTGATTTCTCTTTCTTTCATTAGTTTTGATTTGTTCTATCTTTTTTGTATGTGTGTGTACTTTTCAAAAGAAGAAGCTGTGATTCTCTTGATTTAGCAGCTTGTAACAGTAGTCTTATCTCAGCGTACCGTGAATGCGTCTCTCCTCCCGGTGTTACGGTTTTAAAAGTGGCCCTGTAAACTGGAGCCCTTCAGCTGAACGTGTCAGTGTTTGTGGAGTTTACACAGCTGTTGAAACACAGAGGGAGTTCCTGGGAATGCAAACTAGTTTAGTTTTTATTAAGATTTCAAAATATCCTCATCAGATATTTAATGATCGTCTAAAGACATGTATGAGGGATGCATCCGGCTGAAAGTCTCCAGTTAACAGGGTCGCTGTTTAAACCAAAACACTGGTCGATCTCTGCCACGGCTTTTTGAGTTCAGAAGGATTTTAAAGCCGTGTTGAAACGTCTTTGCTACTCGCGCTTATCTCCTCTCACGTGTTGATTCAGTGAATCCATCTGTGATGAAATATAGACCCATCTAAAACAGTGCCAGCTGAGTCTCTTCATGCTAACAGGCTAACTGTTGTGTTGCTCATAATGATACCTGCCTGTTCGTCTGCTTCTATGGTGTCATCTGTGATGAATGTCACTCCTCTTTGTTTTACTGCCCTCTACTGGTCTGGTGGTGTAGTGCATTTGCTTTTATTTTCTCCATACGTCACTGTCCTGATTTACACAATCTACCCGGGACTTCAGCCCGTGGTCGAAACTCAGACAACAATGGGGGCACAGGAACCTTTTAGTTCAGGGGGAAGTAGTTCTGGGGGCTAAAAGACCTCTTAGAGCATGAGGGATCCCTGACTACTTTAATCAGTATACATAATAATGTGAATAAATAGAGAGTAGCAGAGAGAGCCTTGTGCATTTTCCTCTTGCATCCGTCCTCTTTTTCTTGCTTTACCTCTCTGATCCGTCCTTCATGTGTTTCATTGGTTCAGTTCTCTTTGGTGTATGCTGTGTGTGATCTCCTGTCTGTCGTTTTATGATATCTCTTTGTGTCTTTCAGGGATGTGTTGACAAACTGAAGAACTGGTTTGCCAGTAACTATCTGAGCACAGGTGCAGGTGTTGTCACAATGTTTATCATACAGGTAGAGTAGACTCAGTGTTTTCCCTCCATCATCAGGCTTCTAACATCTTTAACGTCTCTGAATATAACTGTTTGCAGTAACTTATATTTGTATATACTGTGTTCTCTTTGTTTACAGTTTATTTGTCTGTCCATCACCGTCCCACTATTTTGCCACTTCAAGAGACGTGGACTGGGTTACCAGTGAAAAGGAGCCAAAAACCCCAACCCCAACCCCAACACGGTCTCAGCAGATGTGTGTCTAACATGAGTCTGGTCCTGCTGGAGGTTTCTGCCTGTTAAAGGAAGTTTGTCCTTGCCACTGTAACTTGCTAAATGCTGCAAAGTGCTCTGCTCATGGTGGATTAATATGAGATCAGACTGAGTCCTGTCTGTAAGATGGGACTGGATCTGATCCTGTCTTGATGTTGGGTCTTTGTTAATAATAGAAAATAGAGTACGGTCTAGACCTGCTCTGTTTGGAAAGAGTCTGAGGAGAACGTTTGTTGGGATTTGGCGCTTTATAAATTAAGATTGATTGATTGGCAAAGACTTTTTTAAATTCAGGTTTTCAACATATCAAGCTTTTATTTCACTTATGAGACACTTAGAAAAGTTGATGTTAGGTTCTAAAGTTGAAAACTGAAGCCACCTGGAGGATGTGTCCTTTTCCTATGACAATTAATTAGCTGCCTTTATGTTTTTTTGTTGTTGCTATAATCTTCAGGCGACCTGATCGATCTTCATGTACCGTGTTCTTCTTATGTTTCCACCTCTTTGCTTCACTTCTTTAGAGCAACAAGTCTTTTTGACCTTTTTAAACTATCTCAGATTTGATTTTCTTTCATTTGTGTGATGTTATAGGCTCAAGTCTAAGCTCTAATTTCAGGTCACGGTAATGTTTTGTATTTTTTTGTGCACATACTACACTTCAGCCTCCTCTGCTCCGGGCGTCCCATGTTTCCTGATGCCCCGGAGACTACAGAGTGATCAAACTAATAAATGATAGAAGTCCTGATTCTGAAGTATTTTGTGACTCTTAAAAACTTCCATCCAGGAACTCAAAAGCAATCCAGTTTGATCCTACCACACTGAAACCTCAGCACTCACACCAAACCACTAGGTGGCAGTATTGTGTGACTTATTGAAGGAGAACACTTCTACAGTACATGTCGGGTCTACTGGCAAGCTTTCTTTCTGAAGGATGACTGGATTGACTCCCAGCTGAAGTGAGTCTGGCATGCAGCGAGCACATCTCACTAAATTTAACATAATAAATGCCAACTTGTTTTTTCTTGGCAGTCTGCTTCTTCAAGAAGGAAAGAAGGAGCTGGAACATTTGATTAAAACATCACAGTTTTCTTTCCTTTAGCTCTCAGTTTTCACACCCAGGTTTGTATTTTGTATGTGTGTTTGAGACTCTGAGTTTTTATTTGTGTAAAAACTGCAGGATGACCTGCCCCCCACATGCAGAGGCTACAGTCCTCGATGCATCAGTTGCAGTTTTTGACTCCTGGCTGCAGCCGTTTGCTGCATGTCTTCCCCTTTTTTATATAGTCTATGGTCATCCCCCACTCTCTCCTTCTAGTATTACCTGCTGCCAGCTGTGCTATTAGCAAAAGCATGAAATGACCTAATATCTCGATCCTGAGTTCACCAACACTCTCCTGAACAATGTTTTTTTATTTTTTATTTTTTTTTTCAAAGTAAAACAAAGACAGAAAAAAAGGCTGAGTACTGTGAATGGAAGAAACAGACCTTTCTACAACTGGTTAACATCTATGTCTGCCATTTTTTAAAAATAATTATTATTTTATTATAAACAAAATAATAAAAAGAAATACAATAAAATCAATAACAATTATTATTCTATTATAAACTAAATAATAAAAAATAAATACAATAAAAACAATAATAATTATTATTAGTATTATATATTAATAATAGCCATTTTAATTATAATAATACCAATAATTATTGAAAATGATTATTAATATTATGATGATGATAATAATAACAACAGTTATTATTATTAATATTATTATTATTAGTATAATGTTGATAACAATAATAATAATTGTTATTATTATTGTTCGTAATAATTTACTATAATAGCAATAAAAATTATAATGATAAAAATAACAATGGAATATTAATAATAAGTATTACTAATGTGATGATGTTGATTTTAATAATAATAATAATAATGATAAAAATAATGATAATAATTATTATTACCATTAATTATAATATGAAAATAATACGCATATAATAATAATTATTATTATTATAATTATAATAACATCATTATTATTATAATTATAATAACATTATTATTATTATAATTATTATTATATGATGTGATTATCATCATTAATAATAATATGACAATAATTATATAATGCACATATAATAATAATAATAATAATAATAACAACAATAACATTAATAATAATATTATTATTATTGCTATTATTATTATTGTTGTTGTTATTTGTGATATTTACCTTTTTTAGAATTTGACAGAATTGTATTTATGTAATCAGAGTGACACTCTTCAATCTTGAATTTTTGAAGCTTTTTTTGTAGCTAATATTAGACTCATTTCTAAAATATTTTCACCTTTTTTCTGGTTATATTTTGTTCAAACAAAAGTTTGCATTAAGCTGAAATTGAAACTTTGAATAAAGAGGTTTGACAGATTCATTGCAGCTTTCAGAAATGATTGACTTTACCTGAATCAGTGGACACTCTTTTTCTGTTTGTAAATAACTCCTTTTAGTGTTGTTGTTCTTCACCTTTACCAGCTAAACACTCCTCATTCATCCCTCCAGGCTTCTGGGTCACCCCTCTTTTACATATCAAACAAAGCAGGTCACACAGGTAAGTAGGTCATTGCACAGCTGAGGCTGAGAGTCCCTGGCTCCAGCACATGGCTGTGTACTGTACACGTTGTCAATCTGGCATTTGCTCCCCGCAGACTTCAGACATGTGAAGATGAGGCTCCCTACAGGAATCTCCATCAATGTGCCAGTGACCCGTTTGTTCTCTGACACCATCACCTCCTGGCTTAATGAACTGTCACAACAATAATAAAGCACGCGTTCCACCTCTGGTTCTCTCTATTCATTTATCTTCTTTTCTTTTGAAATGATGATTTCACAATAGCGTCTTATCGCCGTCCTGGCGTGCTTCTAACTTCTTCAAGTCTTTGTTTTGAAGAAAGCTCAGTTGTGTGTTTGTCACTCTGAGTTTGGAGTGATATTTGTTTACTGATTGGTAGCACGCCTCCAGGTTGTTATCAATATTCATGGTCCCAAAGCAGGACTTGGACTTTGATGATTCCCTCCCTCCTCCTGAAGTGGCACAAGCAGTTTGGCATCATTAGTCTTATGTGATGCATCTTAATTCAAGTTTACAAGGACATGTTGATTAAATATTAACAACTCATTTGATAAGCATTGAGAGTTGTGTGGGGTTTAGGCACCCAGATTATCTTTATCTCTTTGTAGTGTAACTGAAGTCCTGTGGGGAAAATGCCAGTTTTAAATGTCTGTGGTGTTAGATTGGGCGCTATAAGTTATTATGCAGGTAACCTTTTCTTGAAAATCTGGAAGTCTGATGTTCAGAAAGAAACAG
This sequence comes from Notolabrus celidotus, assembly GCF_009762535.1. Taxonomy (NCBI): domain Eukaryota; kingdom Metazoa; phylum Chordata; class Actinopteri; order Labriformes; family Labridae; genus Notolabrus; species Notolabrus celidotus. The sequence goes on along the minus strand of NC_048280.1, from coordinate 35,430,313 downwards.
TGTTTCAGTATGATGTATGTAAGGCCTTGTGCTTTAACAAAACCCTTTGTGTTTGAATCTACAAAGCTTTCTAATATCCTTTATCACAGACCACATGTATATAGGTGTGCCACATTATTATTGAAATCACTGAAATCATCATCATCGGCCCCAAATCCCTCCTCCCCTCCGCCCAGGACTTCAAGCTCTCCATAGACGGTCACTCAGTCACCCCCTCCCCTCAGATCAAGAACCTTGGCGTCATCTTCGATCAGACTCTCTCCTTCCAACCCCACATCCGTCACATCACCAAAACTGCCTTCTTTCACCTCCGCAACATCGCCCGCCTCTCACGACTCGACTACTGCAATAGCCTCCTGTATGGTCTTCCCTCCTCCCATCTACAAAAACTACAATACGTACAAAACTCTGCTGCCCGGCTACTCACCCACTCCCGCTCCAGAGACCACATCACCCCTGTCCTTCAACAGCTCCACTGGCTCCCCGTAAAACAGCGCATCCATTTCAAGATCCTGCTCACCACGTACAAATCCCTCAATAACCTGGCCCCCCCATACTTCACTGACCTTCTCCAGTACTACCACCCCTCCCGCCGTCTCCGATCCTCTGACTCCAACCTCCTCACTCCCATCACTAAATCCAAGCACCGTACCTTGGGGCAGCCATTCTCAACCCTGGGGTCCCGACCCCAATGGGGGTCGCGAGATGATTTCTGGGGGTCGCCAAATAATTTTCGAAAAATATATCTAATATTATATTACAGAATTTCAGTCAGGGAGCTGTTCTAGTTGCTTTGTGCTTCATTACTTTTTCAAAATGCATTGTATCAACTAAATTTGTATGAATTGACCTGTGCGCGTGAGATCATGCTCCGTGACCCACGGCGGGAAAAAAGACAAAGAAAAACAAACCATTAACCTCGCGCTACATTTTGCAACAAGTTTGCTAGCTTTCTGATGCTGTAAAATGGAGCCATGGCTTAAGAGAAAAAGTGTTCCAGCTCGAGACTTGGGTCAGCAGCAGGGGTCTCAGAGTCAGTCACCAGACAGTCTGACAGCAGGACCACCCCCTGAGAAACGGAAGGCACTGGGGCCGACACCGGCTGTACTGATGGGGCGTGTAAGTTACAGAAAGGACACGCCTTTAGAATATTAGAAGTTATGAATTTAGACAGAATGTCATGAAAAACAAGTATCTAATGAGATTTAATGTGGATGTTATTCATCATATTCAGAAATGTCCCTTAATATCTTGAGCGAAAGCTCATCCACGGAGGCAAAATGGCTACTTTTCTCTCTCACACACTTGTCGACTATCACTTCACTTAACTGCGTTTCCTCAATCTTTCGATTTCTCTACTGGCATTAAAGTTAAATTGGAGCCATAGTTTTATTTACAACTAATTAAGGGAGTGCAATAAGAACTCAAAGTATATTTTTCAGTTGGTTTTTCAGTATACCTGCACCGTTTTTCTGTTTCAGCACCGCGGACAGCGCTCATTATCCATTCTCACCGGCAATGCGTGCGTGATTGGGGGGGGGGGGGGGGGGTCGCGGACACCAGTTCATGTTAAATTGGGGGTCGCCACTCAAAAAGGTTGAGAACCGCTGCCTTGGGGGACCGGGCCTTTGCCATAGCCGCCCCCACCCTCTGGAACTCTCTCCCCCCACACATCCGTGCTTCTGACTCACTTCATTCATTTAAGAAACAGTTAAAAACTTACCTTTTCAAACAGGCATTCCCCACACATTAATTATTCCACCTCTTCCCTTGTCGTCTGCTTGTCTTGTATGTCTTTATTTGTATTTATTTATTTATTTGTAAAGCGTCTTTGAGTTATTTAAAAGCGCTATATAAAACTTAGGTATTATTATTATTATTATTATTATTATGCATGTCCTATTCAACTTTGACCATGGGCAAGGAAAGTGACCTGACCATAGAGAGTCAAACTGTCAAGAGTCTGAGTAAGAGGGAATCTACTGATGATATGGACAAGAAATGACAGCGTGACAACCGAACCATTAAAAGATCCGCTCAAAGTAGTCAGGATGGGAGAAAACCCAGAGGAGAAGAAGCCTGTTGAACATTATCAAAGTGAGAACGGTCAAGAATCAAACCAGAGGTTGCTTAAAGACTCTTAGCTATGAGTTAGGCCATTTTAAAGCTGTGGGGCTCGATGATGTACCCAGGTCTACTCCATGTAGGACGCCAAGACGAGTGGCAAAGGTCCAAAAGGCAAAGAAAAGACCTCCACTGATGAAAACATGACTGGAATGGACTCAACAATACATGAAGTCCAACTTCTCCATGAGTGCCAGGCGACCCTACATCGACCAGATGGGTGCATGCCTCCCTCAAGTTCTTGCCTCCAGGCATCTCAGGGCCGGTAATTAAAACCTGCTGAAGGAGAGTAAATGCCACACATCTGTGAGATCAGATGGCCTATTTGAAGGGAGGGAATGTGAGAAACCAAATTGAGTTTCTTTTATGGACGCTTGCATTCCCTGGTGAGTGTTAATTATAGTATGCTATAAAACACAAAGGGCTGAATGGGGATGTGGGGCACACACACACTTAACCTCTATGCTAACCTGTAGAGAGGGATGTAGTTAAGTGCTCCATGTTGAGGCTAGGCTCATACAGCTCACTCATATTTTCTATAATTTTCATAACCCAACTGTTGAGTATATCTGTTCTTTCAGTGTACCCGCCCTCTCTGTGTTATATTGACTTGGGGTCAAGGTTTTTTGAAGAGGGCTGTATGGGGTTCAGTTTTTGGCTCACTTTTGGACAGTTTCATGGAACATCAAATCTCTATTGCATGTTTACACCTGAAACATTTCCTTAACTTTTAGAAACCTAGTTTTTGTGTCGGCTTATTGGCCAAAATGAAAAGCTGTGATGTCATCGTTTGAGCCACACTGGTCAAAATGTAAGAATGCTTTTTCATGACATCCTAGTGTGGGGCGCTGTTGTCCTGGAAAACCCTGATCCAACAAATTCAAATTGCGCATGCCTACTACACATAAACAACCATAAACATGGTGAGAGGTACCGGCGTGACTGAGAGAAGATCAAGAAGAAATGGACATTTGATTAGAAGAATCTAGAATGAACAAACAGCTGTTTTCAGCAAGTCAATCCTCAAAGAGAACAAACAAGGAGAAAGGGAAAGTTTGGCTTCAGATCTTGAACCGGGTAAATGCGTGTGGTGTTTCTGAGCACGCTCAGTAGAAGACCTACAAAATAAAATAAGCAACATGAAAGCGGCTTTGAGCAACATGCACCGGCACCAATGTGGTCCAGGTGGAGGACCACCTGTCCCCCCATTGAAGGATGTGATAAGGACTTGTTAACAGAGTTGTTTGGGAAGGATTCACTTCAGGATGTTGCTGGTAGGTTACCTAAGAATTATGTTGCGTCTCCTAAATCTAAATTTGATGTATATTTCAACATGGTCATACTTTTCCAAAGGATTTGTTTGATCCCTAAATATACATTGTCTTCTCATATTTGGTCTTAAACGGTAACATATAAGGACGATGTCCTCCATCCTTTAAACAGCCTAACAGGTGAGATAATCCTGCTGTTAGCACCTGTAATGGTGGAGTCTACCTCCATTAAATGTAATGCTTTGTTGGGGCGTTAACCTGGATCATGCAGACCCCTTATCCATTTTTATTTCACCATTAGTACAAACGGCCTGTTTTCATCCCTATTGGCTGGACGTGCATACGGGCCCTGGTTGCCAGGGTACATTATGGATGCTGAGTGGCTGCCTGTGGTTGTGGCGCTGGGCGTTTGGTTGTAGAAAACTTACTCTGGTGAGGAGATCTGGTCACAGGGAGATACTGTCATGTCTTAACAGCCCGTGATGTGCAGATGTAGAATGAACCTCGTGACACTGGCCAGCTTGAATAGTAATTCGATTTATTACAATCAAACAGCATCAGCATCAGTAACAAGCATCGCGACTGCTTGGAGGACGACCGGGCCAGATGAAGTCGCCTCTCTTCTGTCTCCACGTTCTGGCTTAAATACTATGAAGGTGTACTCAAATTAGAATGAGGGTGTCCTTCAGACATACACAGATATGGACTCTTCAACACAAGTTTCACGTTAGCTGCTATTTGACTCCATTTATGAACGCCTTGTTCTAAGTATTGACAGAGACGGCAACTGTCACTGTCAATCATATATTTGCCTAGGTCAAAGGTGATCTTTTTTAGGCCCTCCCTTGAGACTTCTGGAGCCTACTATTGTAACTCATTCTTGTGGGCCCCTGGAATTATTTTAAACAACACAGACTAGCAACATATACTTAATCTTATGTGGTTGAATATCAGATACTTCAATACAAAGTAAGTTTCTCTCAAGGGAAAAAAAAGGGGTTAAAAAAAAAAGCACTTCAAGAGGGCCTGAGCTGATTACCACGCTTGGTAAACGGACGATCTGGCGATGAGTGGAGGACTGAGCCGGGCTTTAGTACTGCAGACAGAGTGGATGGCTTGATTGCAGATGAGCAGCAGGTGAGTATACTTGATTGCAGCAAGGTGAGTTGAGTCCACCCCCATCTCCAGATGTGCCAACAAACAAGACTGAGGCTGTTTCCAAAACCTCCTACTATACTAGCAGTACGTACTGATTTGGTCTAAATTCAGTATGTAGTAAGTAGTAAGTGAACCAGAGCAAAATCTGCAGTAACCCATAATGCATAGCGCTCATTCTGCTTTTTCTTTTTCCTTCTTTTTTGACAGGAGGAAATCCATTTCTGGGTGTTGTGAAAATTATTGAATTATATATAAACCACTTTTTGACTTTTTAAATCATAAATGGATGATAAAGAAGCAGTTTCTCTATCGGCTCAACCGTTGTTTACTTCCTCTTTGCGAAACCGGAAATCTTTTTTTTAATTTTTTTTCTTATTTTCTTCCCTCCTCTTGTCTGCATATATATTTCTGGTTTGTGTCATGTTTGTCACAAACTGTCAAATATTAATGCAATTTATTCTTGCAGCAAAAGAAAAGAAAGAAAACCTTTTTCTTCTGTGCTTGTGACTGTGTGCATGCAACCATCACCATCCCTCTTAGAACTCTGGCCTATCTTTTATTGGCAGCTAATATCATGTTCTGTAAAAGAGGGCGTGCACACCTAGGTGGACCAAAAAATTAAATAAAGTAAAAAAAGGAATACACAAAGGAATACAAAGGGACAGGGAAAGAGAAGGAGAGAGAGAGACCTAAGACACTTAGGGCCTGATCTACTAAGATCCCAAATAACGAGCGCTAATTTGCGTGTGCAAATAATAATTTTGCACGTGTTCTTTCTGGGCGTGTTGCGGGTGATCTACTATGACTGCGTGCGCAAATGATAACAAGTGCAAAAGTGATGCGGACTGCCCTTTAATGAGCATTTTGCGTGTGCTATCGGCTGTCACCATGGAGAGTTTGAGGGAGCAGAGTGGTCTTAAGCGATAAATGAAGTTTGAAGACATGGAGTTGGAGGTCTTTGTGGAGGAGGGAAATAAACACATCGGTGAACTCCAGCAAAAGTGAATGATGTGAGAAAAAACAGAAGATCTGCCGATGAAATAAACGCATCTACTCTACTCCAAAACTCAATCAGTGTTTTGATGGAGTTTAGAGAGCGATTTGATGAGGCCTGTCCCTTCTTTCATTTTTTACTCTTCCCGTCAACGTTGCACCTTCTGAGCGCTCATTCTCCAAGTTAAAACTAATTAAACCCCTTGAGGAGCACGGTGGGACAGGAGAGACAGAGTGGACATATCATGTTATCTATTGAGAATGACAGAGCAAAGAAAATGGACATACAGTGCATCGTGGACAAGTCCGCAGAGCTTAAGGCTCCTTCAAACAGTGGTGAGTAGGCCGAGTACTTCATGTTGATTTTTTGTTTGTATGTGAACATGTGGGCCGCTGTGCCAATTTGACTAAACTTTATATCTGTTGATACAGTGACCTACTGTGCTCTCATTAGTTGAAAAAGTTAAAGTGGGTGTCAGAATGATGCGGTCGCTATCCGTGGTGCTGAACTGCTTTGAATTTATGTTGTTTTATGTATTTATTTGTGTTGTTCTCTTGGTTTGTTAGACTTCATGTCCGTTTGATTGACTTAAAAATGACATAAACTGTGTGTAAAAACTGTAGTAATGCTTGTAAGCCCAGCTTTTGTGGGCATGTTTCAAAGCGATGTTATGATGAGCGTTACAGGCAGCCATGTGTGCGTAACGCTCTGCCAGTTTGCACCTGCCTTTCAAACGTGCTAAATATAGATGCAAAAATACCGCTCGCTATCTGCTTCAGGTTTGATAAATCACATTGCGTGTGCTAAATAATTACATTTGCATCTCCTCCTCCCAGTATTTTGCGCGTTCTGATGATCTACATGTATTCTGCATATTCATGAAGGCAAACACGCTAAATGGATAGCGAGCGCTATTTTGCTCATTTGACAGACGCAATCCTCAGTGCTCCCGGTTAGTACGTCAGCTTTGCAAGTTTGCACATGTTTTTATACACGCAAACCTTTAGTAGATCGGGCCCTTAGATGGAGAGGGACCATCTCACCATGACGCCAAAAACACTGTGTGGTAATCCTAATGATTAAGCAACCCTTAGTGTCCACAATCATTACTGAAGCTTGGGTCAGAGGGTTGCCGCCGTGCTGTGTTCTATTTGTGTAACAAGACCACCACTGGTGCAGATGATACCACTTGGGTCAGATCAGCCGAGCGGTTCAGCCCAGCACACGGGCCGCGAGAGCAGTCAGACCGAAGGACCCAACGCGCTGCGGGAGACCCAGGCCAGGGGACAAGGAAAGGACCCAGACCGGAAGCAAACAGGTACCGCCGGGGCACCCAGGGCGACCCCCAGGTCACCCAGCAGGAGGAAAGGGGGGCGAGGGGGGAGAGATCCCGCAGCCCCCCCAAGGAACACCTCCACAACACCGCCCCCACAGCCCCCAAGACAGAGCCAAAGGAGCCACCAAGGCCGAAGGGGCCCAGCACCAGGAGCAGAAACCGGAAATCTAGTGACGTCTGGCTCAGCATACTGCAGAACAGATCGAACAGAACAGCCATACTACAGACTAAATTCAAACGCAGTATGTAGTAGGCAGTACCTACTGTCTACTACATTAGTAAGTAGTATGTAGAAGGCGGTTTCTGAAACAGCCAAACACAAAGGGAAAGGGAAACAGAAGAAAAGGGAGGGAAGGAGACCTCACAGTATATGTGTTTGATCATTTACTGGATATACCTCATTCCATAAAACCCCTTTGTGTTTTTATGGGTAGAGAACACTGAGTTCTCTGCAGCGAAGCAGAGAGATAATACTGAGCACAGGCAGCAGTGGATTAGTGAGGCTTGAGAGTGGAGCAGGCTCCAGCTGGACGGCACTGATGGAGCTATATGGTAATTTTGCAGGTTTTTCATAGTAATAGGCCGATTCACTCTCCTGACCCAGGGACAGGTGAGCACAGTCACTTGATTGACAGGTAGATAGAATATAAGTCAACAGGAAGTCTGTGAACTCTTTTATATACTTTGTACATCTTTGCTGATGCACTGTTTTGTGTAGCTGTGGATTGTCTGTGTTGTGGAACTGAATTTGATCCCTCTTTAAAATCTTGCTGTATATCCTGAGGAAATAATGAAGTGAGAAACACAAGTTAAATTACCATTAGAGGGAGAGTTAATGAGCAGGACATCTACATTTACATTCTTTTTGAAGTTTGGAATGACCCAGTTTTTGCTGCTTTAACAACTCGGTGTTTTATCTTCTGGTTATTACTTTCAGAACAAAGTTTGATTCATCTAGCAAGTTATTCATCCTAAAGTGTAGCACTCTTTACTGCCGAAAGGTCTTGTTGGAATGTTAAAGAGGAAGGTCAGATCAGCTTAACCAGTACTGATTTACGGTGGCTGGGAAGTGCAATGCAAATTAACGAAGGATGAAACACGTTTACTAGGGGTGCAACAATACGTGTATCTGTACGATACGCAATTTTATATTCATTTTATCAACTTCTGACGAGGCGCTCTGTGCTGAAAGTTCAGAGGATCTGCGCTCGACTCCTCCGGGCTGCATTGTCGAGCGCAGGTCCACTGAACTGCGCGCTCCTCCCACATTCATTCAGTCCAAGCTGGTCACGTTTGTTTTAACTGTGCTTCAAATGGTAATATTTATTTCACCACAGGACGGTCTGCTGGGATCATATGTTCACGTATGTGTGTGTGAGCGTGCCCGAACGAGAGGGAAGCACGAGTGTCCGCTTTGGTTGCAGAGCAGAGTTGTTCCGTGGTCCTGTAGTGATGCTAGACTGGGTGATGTGGTTTTAAAGTGCGTATATGCATTACTTGTGGTCTTATACTGCATGCTGTGTAAGACTTCAGCCTGATACCAAACAGTGTTTTCCCCTGCCGTTATATGGGGGGGGACCCGCTGGGTCCCGCCCCCCCTTGGAAGTCAAAGCAGAAGTGATTTAAAGGGGACATATCATGCTTTTTTCATCAATATATATTGGTCTAAGAGGTCCCCAAAACATGTCTTTAAAGTTTATGCTCAAAAAAACACTTTGAAATCAGATTTTGGCATGCCTGAAGAACCCTCTTCTTCATTCCTCCTCAGAACAGTCTGTTTTCTCTCTGACCACGCCCCCTGAGGAAGTGGATGTGCCTCGGCTCTCCAGCACGTTGATCTAATGTTTACATGTTGGCTGAATATACACGGCTGCTCAGAGATCACGTTACTTCAACCCTCTAAATCTGATCCTGACGGAGAGGCGCCTGCAGCAGGACCTTTCTGAAGGATTGGTCACAGATTTAGTGTTTCTTGTTGTTTTATTTATCAGTATGTCGACGTGTGTCTTGGTACACAGCTACAGCTATGAACATGTAGCTATGTGGCTATGCTAATTAGCGCTAGCACTTATCCATGATAAGTAAAAATCATCCACTAGATCTTCAAATCTGCAGACGTGGGGAGTAAAACCGACCTTTGTGTTTATTAAGACAGCCTACAACTAGCATGCCTCCCTCCTAAGCTCCTTGTTAGCACACATTTGTGCAGGTAATGAAAAACAGAGGGGGGATTCAGTATTATTTTATACAGTCTATGGGCTGAACAAGCTCCGAGCTCTGACTCCGTGACAGACCGGATATTGTTGTTACGTAACAAAAACACTGAAGTCTGAAACGGCTCGTTTCACACACATTTACAGAAAGGTGTAGAAATCAGAACAGGGGCAGAATGGATTCTTTTCATTCTCGGGGGGTTTGTAGACATGCCAGGGAAACATATTTCAGGTAAAGAACCATTAAAAAGTCAATTTTGCATGATATGTCACCTTTAATAATATTTAATATAATAATATTTTTTATTTGTAGAGCACCTTTCAAAACCAGGTTACAAAGTGCTTTACATGGGTAGCAAATAAAACAGGCAGATCATAAAAACACACAAGTCAAGATAAAGAAATAAAACATATTTTAAAAGACATAAAATTCCCTTAAAAGAACTCTAAAGGAATAAAATTCTTTCAAAATATATTTCTTAAAGACGGTTAAAATAAAATAAAATTCAGATAAAATCCGGGAAGGCTCTGCGATAAAAGTATGTTTTAAGAAGGGATTTAAAAGAGCTCACTGACTCAGCAGACCTGATCTCCTCGGGCAGAAGGTTCCAGAGCGTCGGACCCCTTACTGCAAACGCTCTGTCCCCTTTTGTTTTCATTTTAGTGTTTGGAATGCACAGTAAACCTCTGCCCGAGGATCTCAATGTACGTGTCGGCTCATAGGGTGTTAAAAGGTCTGCTATATAGCTCGGAGCAAGCCCATGCAGGGCTTTAAAAGTAATCAGTAAAATCTTAAAATCAATTCTAAAACATACAGGGAGCCAGTGCAAGGAAGCTAAAACCGGAGAGATGTGGTCGAATTTTCTGGTTCTGGTTAAAACCCTGGCAGCTGAGTTCTGTACAGTCTGGAGACGATCAAGTGATTTGTTGTGCAGGCTGCTAAAAAGACTGTTACAATAGTCCAGGCGTGATGAGATAAAAGCATGTAAAATCGTCTCAGTGTCTTTAAAAGTTAAAACGGACCGAATTTTAGAAATGTTTCTGAGGTGGTAAAAACACGACTGTACAAGTTTTGTGATATGATGCTCAAATGTTAAATTGCTGTCAAACCAGACGCCAAGATTCTTTGCAACAGGTTTTATGTGGTTCGCCATTTGACCAGCAGATGGCAGTAACTGCTTGGTCATGTGTGGTGGTCCGATTAAAATCATCTCTGTCTTGTTTGAGTTTAATTGTAAAAAGTTTCTTGACATCCAGCTCTTTATTTCTGAAAAGCAATTATTCAGTGAACTCAGCATGCCAGGGTCTGTGTGACTGATGGGCAGGTATAACTGTGAATCATCTGCATAAAAATGAAATAAAACACCATGCTTGCTTATGATGTGCCCCAGGGGGAGCATATACAAGGAAAATAAAATCGGACCCAAAACCGACCCCTGAGGCACACCATACTTCACCTCAGTAAAACCAGAAACATAATTATTTACAGACACACAGAACCTTCTATTATTAAAATAAGATTTGAACCATTCTAAAACCGTACCAGAAACCCCTACCCAATGCTCTAATCTGTCCAATAAAATGTTGTGGTCTATAGTGTCAAAGGCTGCGCTCAGATCCAGGAGCACAAGGACTGAGCACATGCCTTGATCTGCAGCCATTAAAAGGTCATTAGTGACTTTAAGTAGTGCTGTCTCCGTGCTGTGATGCTTGCGAAAGCCAGACTGGAATTTTTCAAAAGTCTTGTTATTTTCCAGCACAGAGAGGAGTTGTTTGGACACTAATCTTTCTAAAATCTTTGAAATAAAAGGTAACTTAGAAATGGGCCTGTAATTCTGGGGAAGGGAAGGATCCAGTCCAGGTTTTTTTAACAAAGGATGGACACAGGCATTTTTAAAATAATCAGGGACACAACCATTGGACAGGGAGCTATTAAAAATGGAAAGCAGCCAAGGCCCCACAGAATCCATTACTTTCAGTAAAAACCTTGTAGGCATCACATCAAGAGGGCTGGAGGACACTCTCATATGTGATACCATTTCTAAAAGTTCAACCAAAGTAACTGGATAAAACTGATAAAAGGGATTAAAACCGTCGTATTTAGTAGGGACGTCAGAGTAATTAAAATCAGGAGTGATCGAGGCTCTGATAAAATCCACTTTCTCAGTAAAATATGATAAAAACTTCTCACAGTCAGTGTTACTAAAAACTGGGGCAGGAGGGGGTTCTGGATTTACAAGTTGATCGACCGTTTTAAATAAAAACCGAGGGTTGTGTTGATGAGTTAAAATCAATTCAGAGAATTTAAGGTTCCCTCTCTCATAGATCAGGTCTATACATTGTTCTTTCATTTAACAGACTAAATATCCTAATATGTTATTTATCTTATTTACATGACGGGATGTCATTTCTGTCTCTACATGGAAGCGCATTCACAATTCTCCTCTGCTCTCTATCGCGCACGGCAGATGCGCACGCAGACAGACAGACAGACAGACACACACACACACACACACACACACACGCAACCTCCGCATGTACAGCAGAACATGTGTCAGATATAGCTGCCCCTGATACATTTAATTTAATTTAAAAACTGCTTTTGAGCTGAAACAAATGTTGGTAATATCAATAAACTACAAGTAAAAAAAGGCATGGAAATTTCTCCTTTTCTGTATCGAACCGAACCGAACCGTGGATTTTGTGTATCGTTGCACCCCTAACGTTTACCTAGGATGAAACAAATTGGTGTGATGTTATTGTGGACGGCGGGCGGAATAAAAACACTGCGGTTAATCTACCAATCAGACACGTTCAGCATTGCAGGCCCTGCCCCCTGAAAGACCCAGGATCTTTGAAAAGTACCTTCCACCAAGCAGGGGCTTTTTAGGGGGAACATTATCTACCCCTGAACTAAATTTAGACCCTCGGTCTACCGGTCGAAACGCACGTAGTTCAAGGGTAAAGTTCCTGCAGTCTAAAAACATCTCATGAAGTTTGGTTTGTTGTGCATGGACTCAAAATGAAGGATTGAGTTTGTCAGACAGGGAGGAAAGGGGAGGAGTGTGCATCACTGGGACTCACTGTGGTTTTTCCCCAGGTCTCCACCAATGAGGGGGAAGAAAACAAGTTCACCCCAAAGTCCAAAGTCTCAGCCACACAGCCAAACGCCCTTGCAGACAGCTTTCATGCTTTCTTCACGCTTTGAATCTTCGCTGTGGAAAATGTAAAAAAGGATATTTTCAGAGTGTACTTTATCACTTTGTCTGACACCTACTCCACAGACTTTCATGCATTGAAAATAATAGAGAGATAATCTTAATTCCTTAATTCATTTGCTCTTATAGCTCAGTTAGAGACGTCATTATTATTCTCAGTCTGTTTTTAACCAGCAAACAACTCCTCACAGGTGCTTTGAGATACGGCCTGACCAGTGGGGGTAAATATAGGAAAATGGTAACAGTGCCTCCAGGTTAATAATGCATACACCATACTAGATCAAAATACACATACACACATTTTATCCATTGATATGCATACATATTCATTCATGCGTAATACTAGTGTGTTAGTTAAAATGCTGATGATATTCATATTGATCAGACAATACAGTCTGTGGATTCTTTAAGTAGACCTTGTGTTGTCCTTTTTCACAAACGCTGTCAGGGAAAAAGATTGGAGCTGAATCTGGATTATTAGTAAGAATCTCAGCACGCACACAGATCCAGCTCTATTTTTGTTTCTCACAGGGTGAGTCGAGTTTAAAGGCTGAAGGAAGGGGTTGGGGAGTGATGAGTGCGTCATGAATTCGTCAAACATCTATAAACAGCACCAGGAGCAGCTTCAAAACCCTCATGACACCCTGTTTTTACACCTAGTCTGCCAAGTGGAAATCGGAGTCATGCAGCAGTCCAGCTGATTATAATGGAACACCTCCACTTACATGTTTAATTATGTGTCCAGATTTTACAGAAACACACAATTAATGCCGGAGGACGACTGATCGTGTGAGGACACCAAGTTACTTCTAAAATGTAATACATTGTATATTAGTGCTTACTGTCATTTGAAGGTAATTAGTTACATTACAATATGACTGTCTGTGAATTGTAATGCATTACACTACTTGAGTTACTTTCACCAAAATAACTGCAGAAGTATGACGAGCATTCTAAAATGTTAAAATATAGTTTATTGCAGCTGATTATAAATCCAGTGAAGGGTGATGTGGTGTAGCATGATGACTGTGTAGGCCCTAAGGCTGCTAACAACTTAATATAATAGGCACAGTGAAGGCTCATGGCACAATACAATAAGTAACAATGACCGTCAGAATCACAAAAGCAGACAAAGTCAAAGTCTGGTAAGTTATGATGAAGATATCCTAAATATTTAAACTTGACTTCAAGTTAAAACCTTTGAGTTTTCTACTTTTGAATGTCAGGATTTTTTGTGTTATAAGGCATGTATAATCTTATTGGTCTATCTTATCTTTTTCTCTTGAAGTGACAATCGTAGTCTCTCTCTCTCACTCTCTCTCTCTCTCTCTCTCTCTCTCTCTCTCTCTCTCATTGTTCGCTCTACCTGTGTGCGACATTTCTTCCCCCTCTCCTACATATGAGTGCACTGTACCAGACAAAGAAACAAACACCAAGATGTTAATTTTACATGGAAACAACATGCTTTAAAAATACCAACCAGCAGGGCCGGCTCTTCCAATAGGCAATATAGGCAAATGCTGAGGGCGCCGTGGCCTCTAGGGGGCGACACAAAAGAGGGAAAAATACCTTAAATATAATTGTATTAAAACTCGTTATTACTATTAACTCTTCAAATGGAAAAGCTCACATTGATTCAAATGTAAAGCAATGGGGCGGCGCCCCCCCTCCCCCTCCTCCCCCTCCTCCTCCTCCTCCTCCGGCTGATCGTTACCTGCTCGCTCTCTGTGGGGGGAGGGGCGAATTTATTGATGTGACCCCAGAAAACATGTCAAAACGACCGAAACTGTCCGGAGCACAGGGGAGAAAAAAAAGAAAAGAAGAGCAGGAAAAAAGTGAGAAAGAAAGAGGTAAAGTAAAGATACAGTCATAACATGAAGCAAGCATCAGTGGGAGAAAAGCTAGGAAAGTACAGCTGTAGCAGGAGAGGGGAGGCTGAGTAGGTAGGTTTGGTGACATGTTACCTTACAAATTAAAGACATTGATAAAAGCAATGCTATTCGATTTCTTTTGTAAGTGCATGTTAATCGCCGATGGAGGGGGGGCGCCATTTAAAATCTCGCCTAGGGCACCACATTGGGTAGAGCCGGCTCTGCCAACCAGGTATTGTCTTTTGTGTTTTTTTGGGATCAATCTAAGTGTGATTTTTATCTTGCTTAATATACAATTAATTACATTGGTTTGAGTTGGACAAATGTAAATCATTTTCTTTTAGTAACTACAATAATATCATCTTGGCTGTATTTGTTAAAAATGAGTTGGGCAAATGTAAATAAATAACTCTTAGTTATTTCAAAAATTTCATTTTGGCTTTATTTGTTAAAAATGAGTTGGACTAATTCATTTTCATTGTATTCCATGGATATACCAAGTTTGAGTTGGGGCTACATATATGTATTGGATGGAAATCCTGCCCTCAATAAAATTGAGTTTGTCCAATGAGTTATTTCTTTGAGTGTGTTGCAGATATAAAAACCTGGATGGCTCAAAACTTCTTACAACTTAACAACAGTACAACTGAAGCCGTGCTCTTTGACCCTCAGGATGCCAACAAACTAATTCGCAATAACCTAGGCAATCTGTCAAACTTCATCAAACCATCTGTTAAAAACCTTGGATTTATTTTTGACTCAGCCCTCACCTTTGACTTACAGGTAAAATCAGTGGTAAAAAACAGTTTATATCAGCGCCGTAATATCTCAAAGTTAAAACCAGTTCTTTCTCGAATCAGCCCTGAAAAAGTCATCCATGTCTTTGAATCGTCCCGCCTTGACTATTGTAATTCCTTATATTCTGGAATCAGTCAGTCGGCCTTGTCCCACCTACAGCTGGTCCAAAATGCTGCAGCCAGGCTTCTGACTGGTACCAGGAAGAGGGATCACATCAGCCCCGTCTTGGCTTCCCTCCATTGGCTTCCAATTTGCTTCAGAATTGATTTTAAGATTTTGCTTTTTGTTTTTAAAAATCTGAATAGTCTGGCCCCTCCCTATATAACTGACCTCCCTTACAAAACCTCCAGGCCTCTGAGGTCTTCTGACACAGGTCTCCTGGCAGTTCCCTGGTCAAAATATAAGCTGAAGGGAGACCATGCTTTTAGTGTAAAGGCCCCACATCTTTGGAACAGCCTCCTCCCCTCAATCAGGGCCGCCCCCTCTGTCGACTCTTTTAAGTCTCGCCTTAAAACACACTTTTATATTTTAGCATTTGAGTCCTCTAGCCCTGAATATGTTCTCATTTCCAATGCTGTGCTTTCCTTGTTGTTTGTTTGTCTCTTTTTAAATGATTGCTTGTTTGGTCTCACATTGTGTTTTTTTTATGTATTGTAGAGCACTTTGGTCAGCTTCTGCTGTCTTTTTAAATGTGCTGTATAAATAAATTTGACTTTACTTGACTAAATAAAATTTGACTATATATATTCTTGTTGAAATTCTTGTACTGTCCACCTTCTTGTTTGCTGCTGTAACTCCATGAATTTCCCCGTTGTGGGACGAATAAAGGAGTACCTTATCTTATCTTACTAGTAATGCTCTTCATTTCACTTTGTGTTGTAAATCAGACAAACATTTGTAAAGGCTGCTCTTATTTTTCAACTGACTTTTACCAAACTCACCTAAATACTGCTTTTTATTTTATATATCAAGAATCAACAAGACAGGAAAAAAATCACTAATGGCCCTTTTCCTCTTCACAGTTCTGGCCCTACTCGACTTGACTCGACTCGACTCGGTTTGGGTTCCTTTTCCACCGGCCCGAGTACCGACTCAAGGTGGGTGGGGTCGTCATAAACACAGCTGAGCGAAACTGCGTTCACGTTATTTTGAACGTGACACAAACACAACAATCACAAACAATGGAGGACATGGTGTACTTGCTTCTCGGTCTGTGGCTTTTTTGTCGCAGGCCGAGTGAGAGAGGAAAGCAAAAATGACAATTGTAGAAATGACATTGTAACATTGTAACAAAAGAAGAGCAAAAGAGTACTGATGTTGTTTTTTAAAAATGGCGGGTTTGATTCCTGTGTTGAGTGCATAGGTTGAGCTCATGACTCTTCGGTGACAACATTCTCTGACAAATCAGTGGCCGGCAGTCTGTCGACGTCACCTTTTAGTATCGGCTCAGCTCGCTTGGAACCAGAGCAGAGCAGGTACGAAAAACTGGTATCTGACACGAGGTACCGCACCAGTGGAAACACAACACAAACCGAGTAGAGTCGAGTCAAGTCGAGCAGAGCAGGGCTAAGACGGGCTGGTGGAAAAGGGCCTTTAGTCTCAGTTAAAAGTGACATATCATGCAAAATGGACTTTTTAATGGTCCTCTACCTGAAATATGTTTCCCTGCCCCTGTTCTGATTTCTCCACCGATCAGATCCGTACGGATCACGGATCAACGATGATCCGTTGCACCACTAGTGACGGGACTTGAACTGGCTACCCTCCAGTTCCAAAGCTAAGTCGTTGTGGACTGAGCTACTGCCGCCCTTTATTCAAATGATTTAATGCCTGGAACTTGACACTGTGATGACAGCAAAAGAGAACTTCAGTGAGAGACAAACATATTTCAGTCTTAAGTCCAAGCATCAAAACATGAACTTCAGAAATAACATTAAAATGATTATGTAATTCAGCCAATATGATTCTTAAATCAGAAAGAATCATCACTCAACATTGTAACTAGATGCCTCCAGGAGTCATCTTTGACACAAGCATAATACAGTATTTTGAAGCTAGAACTATAGCTGAAATGTTCTTTAATAATAAATAATGCCTCCTCTCTAAACAGTCCCTGTATGAAAATTTGCCTCCTGACCCTGATACTGTCCCACAGTGCATCCTGAGAGCAGGGCAGACCAACAGGTGTTGATCCACTTAATGCTCAAGAGGGAAGCCGCTCACCCACAAGCCTATGACTCCTTCTAGGAAAATAAGGCTTATCCACACATCCTGGGTCTGGGCATGATGGATCAGCATCAGACTATCCAAGTCCATCACCCACATTAACATGAGAGGTATCAGGATACACTTAACTCAGGTTTTTTGCAGTGGACAAAGAAGACTTGTGTTGGCTTGAATATTATTGATTCTTTTATTTTCTTAACTTATCATTCAATCATTTCTTAGTTTTGTTTCTATTGTAATATTGTGTTATTTTAAATATTAACTTCTGTGCTGCTATTGTGAAGAGTTGCTAAACTGCTTTCCATTTTTTCACAACAATGACAATAAAGATCTATTCTATGAAAAAAAATGTTGTAATAAAAGAAAATGAACGTATTAAAAATGTTTGACCACTACATTATATAATAGTATATCATATACAATTCTTGATGTCTAAGAAATTACTGCAAATAAGACTTAGAGCAGGGGGGTCAAACATACGGCCCGCGGGCCAAAACCGGCCCGCCAGAGGTTCCAATCCGGCCCGCGGAATGATTTCGCAAAGTGAAAAATTTGTAACTGCTATTTCAAATTTGTCATTTAGGGGGCGCATACAACGAGTGCACCTGAACGATGCTCCAGGAATTTTTTTCTATAAGGAGGAAAAAGAATGTTTGCAGTTTGCATAATCTGGTTGAATTTTATAGACTTTTTAGAGCACTTCAAGATCCAATCTACACTAAAGTTTATGTATATGTAGAAGCGGTGGATCCACTATTTTTGGAAGGAGCCTCATATCATGCATGTGCTTACCATACATGTGGGTGCGTCATACAGTAGGTGCGCTCCTTCACTTCTAATACTAGCACTACTGTGTCAGGTGACTGAGAAACCTGTGTGCTCGGTGTGTTCACAGCCACTATGAGACTCAGCATGGTGAAAAAAACAACAGCTGTTAATGTAAAAACATAGTTCATTAAATGTGAACATGTTTAGAATGTACTTGTACTTTTTTTGCACTAAAACAAAGGGAAAAATTTAGAGTTGTTGTTATTTCTAGGGTTATTATGTTATGATTTTACTCGTCCGGCCCACTTCAGATCAACTCGGGCTGTATGTGGCCCCTGAACTGAAATGAGTTTGACATCCATGACTTAGAGCCTAGAGTGGTACTGGGAGTTCTATAGCACAATAACCATAGTTGTATGCTGTTGTTTAGCCGGTACTACTCACCATGCCTTCAATCCCAGCTTGTTGTGGTAGCATGATGACATTTGCTAATAAGCAGAAACGATACACGTACGACCGAGGCTGATAAAAAGTGTAGCTTAGCTTTTTGCTTGAACAACAAAGTGTTGTAAAAATTCAAGTTGAACTCTGATGTGGTTCTATAAAAAAGGAAGTGGAGAAAACAGATACACTTATAACTATGGGGCGCCGTTTGTAAAGTTGTGCACACTGAAAATAACATCAACATTTCTCCACATTTAGCTCCAAAACGTCATAAAAATGTAGAGTGAATTTTCTTTTTTATCACATTTAGAGAAATATTTGTGATCTTCTTCACATTTAATTTTGTTGTGAAAAATATATTAAGTTGATATAATTGTTAAATCCAAATGCTAAATATAAATATAAATGTTAAATCTAAATCTAAATATTAAATCTAAATGTTAAATCTAAATCTAAATGTTAAATCTAAATCTAAATATTAAATATAAATCTAAATGCTAAATCTAAATCTAAATGTTAAATCTAAATGTTGCTCTGCGATCCTAAATATTTAGCTGATATGCAAATTCACACTGCAGCCCAGCGGAAATACCAAAATAAAAGCTTCAGAAAGAGATACAGACTTAGCAATAGCAACTTAGCTTGTTCGTACCATAGACTGGGTTAGTCCTGTTTCTGAGCGTTGAGAAATCCCTTTATAGCCTCCAAAACGGCCTATGCAGCATTTTTACAGCGGGTAGTCCAGCTATAACCCGTAAGAGTCAGTACTGACAGACTATAGTTAGGATATATGTATCACTTTATGAAGCTTTTATTTTGGTACTAACAGCGCCCAATACAAATTCAAACTGCCGCCCGGTGGAAGTACCAAAATAAAAGCTTCATAAAGCGATACATATATCCCAACCATAGTCTGTCAGTACTGACTCCTACAGGTTACTAGCCGGACTGCCCACCATAAAAATGCTGCATAGGCAGTTTTGGAGGCTATAAAGGGATTTCTCAACGCTCAGAGACAGGACTGACCCAGTCCATGGTACGAACAAGCTAAGTTGCTATTGCTAAGTCTGTATCTCTTTCTGAAGCTTTTATTTTGGTATTTCCGCTGGGCTGCAGTGTGAATTTGCATATCAGCTAAATATTTAGGATCGCAGAGCAACATTTAGATTTAACATTTAACATTTAGATTTAGATTTAACATTTAGATTTAGATTTAATATTTAGATTTACATTTAACATTTAGATTTACATTTAACATTTAGATTTAACAATTATTTCAACTTAATATATTTTTCACAACAAAATTAAATGTGAAGAAGATCACAAATATTTCTCTAAATGTGATAAAAAAGGGACTTTTAAAAATTCACTCTACGTTTTTATGACGTTTTGGAGCTAAATGTGGAGAAATGTTGATGTTATTTTCAGTGTGCACAACTTTACAAACGGCGCCCCATATATAACAACAAAATATAGAGGAAACAACTATTTTTAATTTTTATGTTTGTTTATCTTGACATGCAGATATTTACAGAGGAAGATAGGGGAAATATTACAGAGACACTCAAATGATATGGCTATAAGTGGTGGAGTGGTACAAGAGTGAGACACAACTACTTTATATAGAGAAACAAACAAAAGACATTCAACTGAGATGATGAATGGGCACAAAAATCATGGTCAAAGATATTTAAAAAGTAAGTATTGAGATATAGAGTTATAAAGTTTTACACCCTTATGATTAAATATTCTACACATTTAAACAGAGGATGGTCATTGGTGAAAAAGAGATAAATACAGATAAAGAGTTTACAGGGGTTACTTTTCCACTTACATGTATGAATGTAAAATGAGCCCCCTATGATTACATGTTCAGTGGTTTCAACCTCTGAAGAACAAAAATTCAAGGGTCCAATTCAAATGTAAATGTGTTGTGTAAAAAATAACATACTACAGGGTAAATTACACATACAATTTTAAATTGTGTTTCTTGAACTTCAGAAGCTACAAAGCAAGACAGGTGACAAAGAAACTGTTCCCTAAAAGTCTACTCCATTTCTGTCAAGACCTTTCTCCAGAAACCAAAAGTTTCTTCTTTTTTTTTTCTTTTTTTCCTCTTGTCTGCATATATATTTCTGGTTTGTGTCATGTTTGTCACAAACTGTCAAATATTCATGCAATTTATTCTTGCAGCAAAAGAAAAGAAAGAAAACCTCTTTCTTCTGTGCTTGTGACTGTGTGCATGCAACCATCACCATCCCTCTTAGAACTCTGGCCTATCTTTTATTGACAGCTAATATCATGTTCTGTAAAAGAGGGCGTGCACACCTAGGTGGGCCAAAAAAAATAAATAAATAAGAGAAAGTGAAAGAAAGATTACATAAGGATATACAAAGGGACAGGGAGAGAGAAGGAGAGAGAGACCTAACACACTTAGATGGAGAGGGACCATCTCACCATGACGCCAAAAAAACAAAATCCGTGGGTTGATACTAATGATTAAGCAACCCTTAGTGTCCACAATCATTACTGAAGCTTGGGTCGCAGAGGGTTGCCGCCGTGCTGTGTTCTATTTGTGTAACAAGACCACCACTGGTGCAGGTGAAACCACTTGGGTCAGATCAGCCGAGCGGTACGGCTCGGCACCCGGGCCGCGAGAGCAGTCAGACCGAAGGACCCAACCCGCCGCGGGAGACCCAGGCCAGGGGACAAGCCAAGGACCCAGACCGGAAGCAAGCAGGTACCGCCGGAGCACCCAGGGCGACCCCCAGGTCACCCAGTAGGAGGAAAGGGGGGCGAGGGGGGAGAGATCCGGCAGCCCCCCCAAGGGACACCCCCACAACACCGCCCCCACAGCCCCCCAAGACGGAGCCAAAGGAGCCACCAGGGCCGAGGGGGCCCGGCACCAGGAGCAGACAGCCAGGCAGACGGGCAGGACCAGGACCAGAGCCCACCAACCTGCGCGCCGGAGCGGGGGGAGGGCGGAGGCGGCAGGGCCAATCCCCCCTGCCCCCCCCAGACGGCCCGACCACTCACCCCAGCCAAGCCCCCCACCCACGCCCTGCGACTGATGGACCAGGCCGCGGGGGCATGGAGGGACACCCCAATGGCTGCCGTAGTAACACCCCCCCAGCCGCGCACCCCCCCACCCCCCCAAGAGGACCGCGAGGGAACCCCGGGAAACCCGGCCCCGAGGGCAGCCGCGGACCAGGCCCCCACAGGGGAGGGGGCAGCAGGGGGGCGGAGGGTGACAGGGACACCAGCCACCCACTCAGCCCCGATGGACCCCCAACAAGTAGGGCCTAGCCAAACACTAAGGCACGCCAAACCTGATCTGTGTGTGTGTAATATGATTTGAATTTTGTTTTGTTTGTTTTTTTGTTGTATGTATGTTTGCTAGTGAGGTGGATTAAAATAGGGGGGGCAGGAAGGGAGGCGGGAGAGAGGGGGGAGAGCCGTAGTGCACTACTGCATCACAATCCGCCGCCCCCCCCCCCGTATAAAACCCGCCCCCCCGACCCTATATCTTTACCTATATCAGTATCTAGTGAGGTGCATTAAAATAGGGGGGGGGGGTTGGATGGGGGGGCGGGTGAGAGGGGGGAGAGCCGCAGCGCACTACTGCACCACAAACTGCCCCCCCCCCCCCCCAGTATAAAACCGGTCCACCCAACCCACACCCCCCACCCCATGTCTTTACCTATATCAGTATCTAGTGAGGTGCATTAAAATAAGGGAGTGGAAGGGAGGCGGGAGAGGGGGGGGGGAGAGCCTTGATGCACCAATGCCCCATCATCTGCCCCTCCCCCCTGTATAAAACCCGCCCACCCATCAGCACCCCCAACCCTGTTGTCTCTTTTTTTTAATTTTTTTTTTTTGTACAACTGTTCTAGTGTAGTGCGTTAAAAGAGGCAGGGCCCGTCTGCGGCAAGCCCACTCCAGGGGGCCCTAGGACGGTGGCACTCCAGCAGTCCCCGACCCCCCAAACCCCAACCACCAGCCCCCCCACCCCGCGATAGACAAGGCCCACAGCCGCCCGGAAGGCCGTGGCACCCGACCCGAGATCCCCCCCAGTATCCCACAGGGAGGCAGGGAGCCCACAGCCAGGGAGGGGAACCCGGCACCACGTGATGCCCCAATCCAACCCCCGCCGCAGGCCGCACGAGCAGAGTAGGGGCAGCAGGACAGAGGAGGGCCAAAACCAACCGGGGAGACCAGAAGGGAAAGGCAGGCCAATGAATGGACCCTTCCCCTGCCCCCACCAACACCCCCCCACCACCACCACGCCGGCCGGCCAACCCCAGCCCAGGACACCGCCCGCCCAACCCGCCCACCCGCCCCCGGTACCGAACCCCCAGGACCCATGAGGCCCCCCAGGCCCCGCCCCAGGCAGCCACAGAGACAGAGCGCAGAAGCGCCCAGAGGGGGAACCCAGGACCAAACCCCACAACCCCCCCACCTCCCCCACCAGTAGAACCAGAGGCCGCGCAGGCACCCGGCAGGCACCGCCAGCCCCCCGTCAAAAGGCCCCGAGCCCAACCACAGGGCCCAGCCACCCACACCACGAAGGGCCCCACCAAACCCAACGCCCCAACCACCCCGGGCGCAGGGCCGACCACCCGTGCCAGGTCGAATCCCAAGGGCCATCCGAGAGTTACCGCAAGGCCCCTTTAAAGCTCCTGTATATGTATGCGGGTGTGATCATATAAACGTGTATGTGTGTGGTTTGTGATTGTGTGTATATGATGAACCCTGGTAAGAGGGTGTCCATGTGTTTGTGAATGTGGGTGTAAGTCAATAGGTTGGAGAGAAGTATATGGGAAAACTCAAGTCATGAAAATATTTGGCAGTCTACTATTTTGTTTTGTTTTGTTTTGTGGTTGTTTTGGAGATCAGTTAGTTAAAGCTGTTAATTTAGTGATGATTGGTAGCCAGCTGCTTTCAAATGAGTCCAGTGTATTATTAACTGTCGCACAACATTTCTCTATTGATATTTGGTCCATTAGTAGATTCTCCCAAATCTTAATGTTTAGATTTCTCTTTGATTTCCAATTTAAGAGGATAGTCTTCTTTGCTATGATTAGGGCCGTTAAGAGAATGGTGGAATGTTTATTATGTTGTGTTATTTCCGATATGTCGCCAAGGATGCAAGTTGTTGGGCACAGCTGGATGTTGCAGTTGAGCATGGTTGACAATCTGTCGATGACTTGTTGCCAGAATTGGCGGACCGGTGTGCAGGTCCAAAATGCATGGAGATATGTGTCTGTTGTATCTTGAATACAGTTGGTGCATTTGTCTGTTTCTGATAATCCCATTTTGTGTAGTTTTGCCACAGTGTAGTGTGTCCTATGGATGGTTTTATACTGGATAAGTTGTAAGTTTTTGCTAATGCTTTTATTGAAGTTGTATATACAGATTCGATTCCAGAAGTCACAGTTAGTTGTTATTGAGAGATCTGATTCCCATTTTGATATCGGTAATGACACCGAGGTGTCGGACTGGTTTAAGATTGCGTATATTTTTGACATGCTCTTTTTTTTGCTGAAGATATTTAAGATTCTGTTAATTGGAATGGGGTCATCCGGCGAGTTAACAATGCTATTTAGGATTGGTGTCACTATAGATTGTAGTTGTATGTATTCTAAGAAGTTTGGGGTGATACTAAATTTCTGGACTAGTTTGGTGAGGCTGATGAGAGTGTTTTCCTCCGTAATGTGCTGAAGGTGCGTGATGCCCTTTTTCACCCAGTTGGGGAAGTGGAGTGGTTTCTTTTTAAAAGAGAAATCTGGGTTTTTCCAGATGGGAGAGCGGAGGGATGGGGCAATTTGTTGAGACTTTGTGATGTTAACAGCTTTCCACCAAGCTTTGAGGGTCGTTGCTATTGTTATACTTTTGAAACACTGGTGTTGTTTTATATTTTGTGTGATAAATGGAAGGTCGGCTAGTTGAAGGTCCCCACAGAGTGCTTGTTCTGTATCAAGCCAGGAGGATTTACATTTGCTGTGCCATTGTATCAAATATTTCAATTGGCTTGATAGATGGTAAAGCTCAAAGTCCGGAGATTCAAGTCCGCCTTGGGCTTTGGGTTTTTGGAGAGTAGTAAGTTTTATTCTTGGTGTTTTATTTTTCCAGTAGAATTTGGTTATTGCCGAGTTAATTGATTTGAACCAGGACTTATTTGGTGTGACTGGAATCATTGTGAATAAATAATTGATTTTAGGAAGGATAGACATTTTTACTGATGATATTCTTTCTAATAGTGATAAAGGGAGGTTAGACCAGCGGCGTAGGTCCTGTTCAACTGTTAGTAGGAGAGGTGAGAAGTTTAGATTAAACAAATCAGACAGTTTGGGGGAGATATTAATGCCCAAGTATTTGATATTCCCTGTTCTGAGTTGGTGATTGGAAGCTAGTGCTGCTACTTTTTTTTCTTCTAATTTGTTTGGTAAGATTGTGGACTTAGACCAGTTAACAGAGTATCCAGATTTTTTTGAAAATGACGCGATTATATTAAAGCATTTTGGGAGGGAGGATTGGGGGTCTTTTAATAGGAGTAGTATGTCATCTGCGTAAAGAATTATTTTATGTTCTGTTGTAGATGTTTGGAAACCTCTTATATCTCTATTTTCTCTGATTGAAGCTGCAAGTGGTTCGATGAATAGTGCAAAGAGGGAAGGAGAGAGGGGGCATCCTTGCCTAGAAACCTTGTGCAGGGGGAAGTTTTTTGAAATGAACCCATTAGTGGAAACAGTGGCCATTGGTGAAGTGTAAAGTGCTCTAATCCATCCTATAAATGTCTCTTTGAATCCAAATTTTTTTAGAGTTAGGAATAAGAATGTCCAGTTGTCTTTGTCAAAAGCTTTCTCAGCATCTAATGATAATATTACACTTTCTGTGTCTTTTTGTTGTGATAATTGCATTAAGTTAAATAGCTTCCTGGTGTTGTCAGATGATTGACGTCCTTTAATAAAACCAGTTTGGTCGGGGTGGATGAGGGATGGGATAACACCTTCAATTCTGGATGCGAGTACTTTACTAAAAATTTTAATGTCTGTGTTAATGAGTGATAAAGGGCGGTAGCTGGATGGGCTAGTTGGGTCTTTATCTGGTTTTAAAAGTACAGTTATCATTGCTGTGTTCATAGTTGAAGGAATTATGGCTGAAGTTGTGAGTTCTGTAATCATACAGATAAAGGCAAGGCAAGGCAAGGCAAGGCAAGGCAGCTTTATTTGTATAGCGCATTTCATACACGAGGGCAACTCAATGTGCTTTACATTAAAACATTAAAAGCATTGGAGACATTCAGACAGGCATAAAATAACACATAAAACAGAAAAGAAAAGGAAAATTAGAAATATATTAAAAATTACATTAAAATTTTAATTTAAAGTGGGTTAAAATAATCTAAGATAGGAAGGCAGTGGCAAATAAAAAAGTCTTAATCTTTGATTTAAAAGAGGTGAGAGTTGGAGCAGACCTACAGCTTTCAGGGAGCTTGTTCCAGATATGTGGAGCATAATGACTAAACGCTGCTTCACCATGTTTCGTTCTGACTCTAGGAACTGAAAGCAGACCAGTACCTGATGACCTCAGAGGTCGAGGTGGTTCATAAAGTAGTAGCAGATCAGCAATGTATTTTGGGCCTAAACCATTCAGTGCTTTATAAACCATCAGCAGGATTTTAAAGTCTATTCTCTGACAGACAGGAAGCCAGTGTAGAGATCTAAGAACTGGAGTAAAAAGAGCGGAGATATGGTTTCCCAAAAGTGCTTGAAGAATTCGATAGGGAAACCATCGGGACCAGGAGCTTTGTTATTTGGAATTTTATTGATGGCATGAAAGATTTCTTCTGGAGATATGGGTCTGTCTAAATTATTTGCTTGATCTTCTACGAGCTGTGGAAGTTTAATTGGGTTAAGCAATTGATTAATTCTGTCTTCACTTGGGTTGAGGTCAGATGTGTATAGTTTTCTATAGAATTCCTTAAACACGTCATTGATTTCATTGTTGTTGTGGAGAGGTTTACCTGTAGAGTCTTTGATACATGAGATGGTTGCTTTTTCTTTGTTCTGTTTGATTAGATTAGCCAGATATTTAGTTGATTTGTTGCTATTTTGATAGTCATTGAGTCTTAGTCTTTCTAGCTGGAAGGTGGTTTTTTTATTGATAATTTCATTTAGCTCCAGTTTGAGTCTCCTGATCTCACCAAGAAGGCTTTCTGTTGGTTTTTCAGCATATAGAGTTTCTATTTCTACTATTTTTGATTGTAAATTATTTTCTCTTAGTACTTCTTTCTTCTGTTTGTAGGATGAAAATGAAATGATTCTGCCACGTAATACCGCTTTGGCGGTTTCCCATAGCAGTGTAGGCGAGATGTTTGGGGAGTCATTTGTTTCCAAGAAAAATGACCATTCTTGGTTGAAGAACTGATTGAAGTCATCATCTTTTAACAATAATGTATTGAGTCTCCATCTGATGGAGGGTTTCTGTTGCGTATTAATATTTAGATTTAACGATACTGCAGCATGATCGCTAATGATTGTGGGGTGTATATGTGTCTCTGTAATGACTGATTGAAGTGAATTACTAGTTAAGAAGTAGTCGATTCTCGAGAATGTGTGGTGTACTTGTGAGAAAAAGGTGTACTTTCTTTCTGACTGATGGTTTATCCTCCAGCTATCTCCGAGGCCGTAGTCCTCCATATACTGTTTTAGGGTCCTTGCTGCTTGAGATGTTTTGGGTTTTCCTCCCTTGCTTGTTCTGTCTAGAGGAGAATCGAGAACGGTGTTAAAATCACCACCAATGATAATGTCTGCACTTGGTAAGTTGTTCAGTAGAGACTGTCTGTGCCTCTGTCGCTGCGAGGTGCATTCAGGGACCGTCGTAAATGTGCAATACAGTCCTTTCATGGCAATTTTCTGAGAATCAAGAGAATCAAAATACAGTCACAGTGGCCACATCAAGAATGTTTTCTAAAAACAAGTGTAATTTAGCGTATTTACTTGCCCCTGAGATGTTATTCGGGGGAAAAAAGAAAAAAAAATCGCAACTTTCACCGCAATTTTTTCAAAAAGCTGTCGCAAATTCAGGCTTTTCGGGCCGCAACAATCACAAAACAATCCCGCGAAATCCTGGAGGGACTGGATTACACACAAACTAAACTGCTTCTTTATCTCTCCTTTCTTCCTGATCACAAATGTTTTAAATGAACTTAAAACCTTTGTAGATACTTTATCTTTTAACTGTGAATAGTCAAATGTATTAAGCTGAAAGTATTATATTTATTCCCTTTTTCCAACACATACTTATTTTAAACAGTTTTAATCTTATGAACATTCTCTTGTACATATTATGAACTTTTAATACAACTATTTATTATACTTTTAACATTGGATTTTATGCACTGTAACCTAAATGATTTTGTACAGGGCTACATAAACAAGCTAAATGGATAGCGAGTGCTATTTTGCTCATTTGACAGACGCAATCCTCGGTGCTCCCGGTTAGTACGTCAGCTTTGCGTGCGCTATCAAGTTGGCATGTGTTTTTATACACGCAAACCTTCAGTAGATCGGGCCCTTTGTGATGAAGATTCTGGCCATGATGACTCTATCATGTCAAGCTACATGCAGGATTTCAGATGAGTTTTCTACTCCACAGGAGCTGGAGGACATAGAGCAGCAGATACAGGATCATTTCAATACATTAGAATAGGGTGAAAAGTTCATTTATTCAGCAGTTCAATCCAAAGTGAAATTCATGTATTAAACAGATTCAGTACACACAGAGTGAAATATTTCAAACGTTCATTTATTTTAATTGTGATGATTATACAGTTAATGAAAACCCCAGATTTGGTATCTCATAAGATTACTGTTACAAAGTGAAATATTGCAAACTAATGATGTCACACTCTAATCAGCTGATGAGCTGGAAACACCTGCAAAGGTTTCCTGAGCCTTTAAATGGTCCCTTAGTCTGGGTGAGTCGGGACACTATTATGGGGAAGACTGCTGCCTCGACAGTCATCCAGAAGACGTTCATGGAGGGGAAGCCACAGAAGGTCACTGCTAAAGAAGCTGGCTGTTCATAGAGAGCTGTACTCAAGCATATTACAAGAAAGACTGTCAAACTAAACCCATTCAAGAATTTGAGGAAAGTTCACGAGGAGTGGACTGAGGCTGAAGTCAGGGCATCAAGAGCCACCACACACAGATGTCTTCAGGAAAGAGACTACACCTGCACTCCCATTCTTAATATCAAGACACTCCTGAACCAGAGACAATGTCAGAAGAGTCTACCTGGGCAAAAAAAAAAAAAAAACTAGACGGCTGCAGTAATCCCAAGTCCTCTTTTCAGATGAAAGTTAGCATTTTATTTGTAAAACAAACCCTTGTCCAGAGGACCACAAGAGCCCCTCCCTGGAGCCAGGCCTTCACCAATGGTGCAGGGTCAGGCCCAGCCCAAATAGGTGACATGGGTTCATCTCCCTGTGGGCTCACCACCCGCAGGAGGAGCCAATGGGGTCCGGTGTATTGTGGATTGGGAAGCAGCCACAGGCAAAGACCTTGGCAGTCTGATCCTTGGTTATGGAAACTGGCATTTAGGACATGGCACGTCACCTTTCTGGTGTGGAAGGAACCTGAGTTTGTGCAGGAGGTTGAGAGATACTGGCTAGATATGGTTGGGCTTACCTCAGTGCACAGCTCAGGTTCTGGATCCAACCTTCTCAAGTGGGGTTGGACCCTCTTCTTTTTTGGAGTTGCTCCAGGTGAGAGGCAGAGGACAGGTGAGAGGCAGAGGACAGGTGTGGGCGTCCCTATAGTTCCCAAGCTCTCTGCCTGTGTGTTGGAGTTTTCCCTGGTGAAAGAAGGGTTGTGTCCCGTTGGGGAATGGGTCCTGACTGTTGTTTGTGCTTATGCATCAAATAGCAGTGCAGAGTGCCCACCCTTTTTGGCGTCCTTGGGACGGCTGCTGGAAGGCGTCCCTACTGGGGAGTCCATCGTCCTGCTGGGGAACTTCACTGTCACTTGGGCAATGACTGAGTAACCTGGAGGGGAATGATTGGGAAGAATGGCCTAGCTTATCTGAACCTGAGTGGTGTTCAGTTACTGGACTTCTGTGCAAGTCACAGTTTGTCCATAACGAACACCATGTTCGAACATAAGGGTGTTTGTAAGTGCACGTGGCACCAGGACACCCTAGGTCGCAGATCACTGATCGACTTTGTAGTCATATCGGCTGATCTGCGGCCGTATGTTCTGGGCACTCGGGTGAAGAGAGTAGCAGAGCTGTCAACTGATCACCACCTGGTGGTGAGTTGGATCAGGTGGTTGGAGAGGATGCTGGAGAGACCTGGCAGACCTAAATGGACAGTGCTGGTTTGCTGGGATCCTGTCAGGCTGGTCTTCAACTCCCACCTCCAGCAGAGCTTTGGCCCGGTCCTGAAGGTGGCCGCGCACATGGAGTTCAAATGGACCTTGTTCCATAAATAAAGGATGCCGTCAAGCTAAAGAAGGAGTCCTACAGGGTGTGGTTGGCTTGTGGGACTCCAGAGGCAGCTGACAGCTAAACAACTCTGCAGTAGCATGGATGAGATCTGCCCTGAGTTCCTCAAGGCTCCAGATGTTGAATGGTTGTCCTGGTTGACATGCCTCTGCAACATGGGGACAGTGCCTCTGGAGTGGCAGACTGGTCCCATTGTTAAGAAAGGGGACCAGAGGGTGAGTCGTAATTATAGGGGGATTACACTCCTCAGCTCTCCTGGGAAGGTCTCTTCCAGGGTGCTGAATAGGAGAGTCCTGCTGTTGGTTGAACCTCAGATTCAGGAGGAACAATGTGGTTTTTGTCCTGGCCTTGAAACACTGGACCAGCTCTATACCCTCACAAAGGTGCTGGAGAGGTCATGGGAGTTTGCCCAAAGTCTTATAACTGTGTCCCCCAAGGTATCCTCTGGGGGGAATATGGAGTGGATGGCCTGTCGCTACGGGCCATTCAATCTCTGTATTGTCGGAGCCAGAGTTTGGTTCGCATTGCCGGCAGTAAGGCAAATTTGTTCCCAGTTGGGGTTGGACTCTGTCAGGGCTGCCCTTTGTCACCAGTTCTGTTCATAACTTTAATGGACAGAATTTCTAAGCGCAGCCAAGTGGCGGACAGTGTCTTGTTTGGTGACCTCAGCATCCCATCTCTGCTCTTTGCAGATGATGTGGTCCTATTGGCTTCAGCTCACACTGGGATTGTTTGAAGCCGAATGTGAGGCCATGGTTCTCCATTTGAAAAGCGTGGATTGCCCACTCCAGGTCGGTGGGGAGTTTTTGCCCCATGCGGAGGAGTTTAAGTATGTCATGGTCTTGTTCATGTGTGAAGGGAAAATTGAGCGAGATTGACAGACGGCAGTGATGCGGAAGCTGTACCGGTCTGTTGTGGTGAAGAGAGAGCTGAACCAGGAGTAAAAGCTCTCAACTTACTGGTCAATCTACACTCCACGAGCTGTGTGTGGTGACCAAAGGAAGAAGATCGTGAATACAAGCTGCTGAAATTAGCTTTCTCAGCAGGGTGTCAGGGCTCAACCTTAGAGGTAGGGTCAGGAGCTCAGACATCCAGGAGAAGCTCACAGTTTCATACAGAAACAGTGACATGATCAGTTGATGTTAGTGTGTGTGTGTGTGTGTGTGTGTGTGTGTGTGTGTGTGTGTGTGTGTGTGTGTGTGTGTGTGTGCAGTGGGGAGACTGTTCTTCAGCAGCTGTTTTGTGTGACAAGTGTTTGTGTAGAGAGGAGGAGACTCTCCCTGCTACACAGAAGACACACACACACAGAGGAACCATAAGACCACAACCCAAACCCAGGATACAGAGGTTCAGTGAAGGAGGTGCTGAAGGTGTGGAGGTGGATCAGAGAGTCAGAGGAGACTCTGTAGAAGGACAGAGTGCCAGCAGGACAGTCCACATACACTGCTACTCTGTCAGAGTCGGAGGGCGAGTAGGGAGGGAAGACTGTTTTTAAGTTACCGTGACGGACAGAGTAACCTTCATCAGAGCCAATCAGACTCCAGGACTGATCATTAGATCCAAACACACAGTCATCACTGCCTCCCTTCTTTCTGATTCCTCTGTAACTCACTGATATATAAACCTCTCCTCTCCACTCGACCTCCCAGTAACAGCGACCAGTCAGACCATCTCTGCACAGCAGCTGATTCCAGAAGTCAAATCTGTCTGGATGATCAGGATATGACTGATCCTCTCTCACACGTGTCACCTCCCTGTTGTCTTCAGACAGTCTGAGCCGTCTGTGTGCTGTGTTTGAGTCCAGAGTGAGTTCACAGACATCTGATGGAGAGACAAAGACACAACACAGCAGCAGTTTATCATCAGACACACCTGAAGGCTTTATTCTTTGTTAGCTGACAGTCTGCTGTTTGGTCATCATGAGTCAAACTGATTCCACACTTACACTTCTTCAGTCCAGGTT
Source organism: Notolabrus celidotus (assembly GCF_009762535.1). Classification (NCBI taxonomy): domain Eukaryota; kingdom Metazoa; phylum Chordata; class Actinopteri; order Labriformes; family Labridae; genus Notolabrus; species Notolabrus celidotus. The sequence goes on along the minus strand of NC_048280.1, from coordinate 35,398,421 downwards.
TTAACCACTGCTCTCCACCATGGTCCACCCTGGAGGAAGAAACACAGTCAGAGTGATGTTCAGTCCAACATGAGTCCTACCTGCTGTTCAACATGAAGCAGTGTTCCTCAGTTTGTCCCTGTGACAGAGAAACAGGCAGAAACTCATCTGAGCCAGCTGTCTCCATCACTCTGTCTCTCAGCTGTCTCTGTCACTTATTGCAGCCATGTTCTCCAAGGCTGATTTATCTGACACTAAACATTGACTGAGAGGAGAGGAGATCTTTGTAATGTAAAATGACATTGGTCTGTGTGAGGAGAGTCATCATAGGCACACATGCCGCAGCTGGAAACCTTCATTTTATTATCTCTATCTATTATTTTAAAAGTTTATGGATTTGTGCTAAGTTCCTGCTGCTGCTGAAATCATCCCATTTCCTGATATGGATGTTTCAAAATAAGGGCACTCCAAAAACATAAAAAGTGAGAACCTTTGTTGTGAAGAATTGTTGGAAATAGTGTTCATTCATCACCCCGAAGTTACATTCAGCTTTTCTAATAATTCTGTGAAGAGCTTACGGTCGCTTCTCTGACTACGAGTCACAGCTCCAGCTTGATTCTACTTCTTTTAACCATCATAAGCTCAAGACAAATGAGTATTCAGTAAAAACTTTAAGCAGGTAGAATACCACGATATGACTATTCTTTTATCACATGAAAATGTATACCCGTATTATCATCACTGGTATATGGCACAGCCCTAGTCTCCACAGTGTTTTTATCAGAAGCTGAAATGTGTGTCTGAAATCAGATCATCTAAGCTGATAGGATGGAAGTGCTTAAATCAGGGACGTCAAACTCATTTCGGTTCAGGGGCCACATACAGCCCAAGTTGATCTGAAGTGGGCCAGACCAGTGAAATCACAACATAATAACCTATAAATAACGACAACTCAAAATTTTCCCTTTGTTTTAGTGCAAAAAGGTACAAGTACATTCTGAAAATGTTCACATTTAATGAGCCATCTTTCTACAAAAACAGCTGTTGAATTATGCAAACAGAAAGTCATCTATTTTCTCACTTTGAGAAAAAAAGTCCCGGTAAAAAAAAAGTGCTGTTCAGGTGCGCTCCCTCAGCGCTATGTTTTTATGCAACCCCCAGAGGACAAATTTGAAATAGTAGTTACTTTTATTGAAAAATTGCAGTTAATGTCTAATCTGTCATTTTTTCACTTTGCAAAGTCGTTCCGCGAGCCGGATTGAAACCTCTGGCGGGCCGGTTTTGGCCCGCTGGCCGCATGTTTGACACCCCTGGCTTAAATGAATACTGTTTGATCTCATTGTTTAACCCAGTTCTGCAGCCAGTCCTTTGAATCCATGTTTCTAACACCTGTAACTTCCTTAGTTCTGTTCATGCTGAGATTCACTTCAATCTATCCTCTTCTTTTTCAGAGTGCAGACTCTGTACAGGACTCTGTACAGAACCCTGTGGACAGAAGAGTGTGTGTGTGTTTCTGAAGGACCGTGATGTGTGTACTTTATGTCTTCAAAATGTCGTCTGCTGAACGTCTGGTGTTAAACGCCACTTTGAGACAGAGCTGGAGAAATCTTCTGAGGAGGAATTCATCAAACGTGCTGTGTGGAGGTCTGGGACTGAAGCTAACAGCCTCCCCCTACCAAAGGCAGCCATACCACTGCTCAGTGCACTGCAGACTATGGAGAGGCGTTCACTGAGGGGGAATATATGAAGGAGGCGTTTCTCTGGAGCTCTGAGGGTTCGATGGCTCACCAAACAAACAGACAATCAAATCAAGAAGAGAAGACATTCCAATGTCAGCCAGGAGTGCTGATGTTTGCCTCTATGGACCAATAAAAGAACAGATCTGTTGGAGAGTTGAACTTTGGTGTGGTTTCATCATTCAACTAGATGTTAACCTTCATCTAGAAATTGCACACTGAGGAACAAGAACATTTCAAAATGTCTCTTCATATTTTAAAGGTTTCCAGCTCCTGCCCTTAAAAACATCATCAACCACTTCCTCCTTTGAGAGGAGAGGCAATGGGACCAGGGAGTTTCTGCAGTTCAGGACAACGTGACAGCTTTCAGGAGAACACTGAAAGTTGCTGTTTAGAGGAGCAATTAGATTGTAAGACAAGTGTACAGTTAGGAGAGCAGTACATTTCAGATCCAGTAAATACGCTCTCCTGGAGATTAGCTCTGTATATTACTACAAATGTTTAATAGTTATGATGCTCTGATGATAGTGTACTACATGATGACATGTTGAAAAAAAAAACAAAAGAACTATCAGAGGACATTTTACAGAGACGTAAGGTGTCAACACTGATGAGAGTCCTCATGTATCTTAATTCACAACCTTTACTATCCATGCTGACAGAGAAGCTGGTTCAGTCGGCCTCTTAATTCTTTCTAAACGTAGTAACTGTCAGAAATCAGATGAGTTTAAACGTCATTTTAAGAAGACAGGGCAGCTGTAGGTTACCTTATCAATCAGCTGATCGTCAAAGATTATCAGTTCATTGACATCTAGTGAGAGTCTGAGTCGGGCCCAATCACTGCTCTTAAAGAATTAAACTAAACAAGATGTGTTTCAGTGAATGAGATGTTTTCTTCTGCACATTCAGTGTTTGAGTTCTTGTGGTCTGTTATACCTCAGTGTATCCAGTCTGCAGAGCGGGTCCTCCAGACCAGCAGACAGAAGCTCCAGTCCCGTGTCTCCTGGATGGTTGTAGCTCAGGTCCAGCTCTCTAAGGTGGGAGGGGTTGGAGCTCAGAGCCGAGGCCAGAGAAGCACAGCCTTCATCTGTGATCAGACATCCTGACAGCCTGGAGTTTGGGAAAAATATCATAGAATAAGCAAAATTCTACTAATTATTACTATTTCTAAACATATAAGCTGATGCATGATGAGCAGGAAACCTGACCTGAGAGTATCCAGTTTACAGTTTACACTCTCCAGTCCTGCAGACAGCAGCATCACTCCTGAATCCTGCAGGTCGTTGTTACTCAGGTCAAGTTCTCTCAGACTGGTGGTCTGTGAGGTGAGGACTGAGGACAGAGCTCCACAGCTTCTCTCTGACAGGTTACATCTATTAAACCTGAAATACATGGACATTGGACAAACATGCTCCTTAATTTAGGAAGAAATCAAAGTAATGTTCAGTTTTATTCCAATTTTTCCAACAAAGCATTATTGGCTCTTTCATGCAGTTCTGTGGTAATGTTTTTTGTCAAACGGCCTTAATAGAGCCTGACTGAATTGTGTGTTCCCTCTGAAATGTCCTCACTGATGACCTGAAAAATATCAGGATCATGAGATTTTTAATCTTGATGTCAGCTACAAATAGTTAAGGTAATGGCTGTGAGAGAGGGGCTCTTTACAATCAGTCTCAAACGGACCTGAGAGTTTCCAGTTTACAGTGAGGACTCTTCAGTCCAGCAGACAGCAGGTCCAGTCCTGAATCCTTCAGGTCGTTGTTACTCAGGTCCAGCTCTCTCAGACTGGAGGACTGTGAGCTGAGGACTGAGGACAGAGCTTCACAGCTTCTCTCTGACAGGTTACATCCAGTAAACCTGAATGACACCGACATTTGACAAAAATGCTCTATTATTCAGAAGAAATCAAAGACATGTATAGTAATATTCAAGCTTGTCCAACATAGTATTATTGGCTCTTTGATGCAGTTCTCTGTGAATGTTTTTTGTCAAACAGCCTTAATAGAGCCTGACTGAATTTGTTGTTCCCTCTGACATGTCCTCACTGATGACTGAGAAACAGCAGCGTTATGAGAGGTGTTCATTCTCATGTCAGCTACAAATAGTTAAGGTAATGGCTGTGAGAGAGTGACACTCTACAATCAGTCTCAGACTGACCTGAGAGTTTCCAGTTTACAGTGAGGACTCTTCAGTCTTGCAGACAGCAGCTTTACTCCTGCATCCTTCAGGTCATTGTTACTCAGGTCCAGCTCTCTCAGAATGGAGGACTGTGAGCTGAGGACTGAGGACAGAGCTTCACAGCTTCTCTTTGAAAGGTTACATCCAGTGATCCTGAAAGATATGTGAACATTTGACAAAAATGCTCTCATTTTAAGGACATGAATGCCAAGGAATTCATTGTTCCCACTTGTTTATTCTTCGACTAATAATTTGTATCCCTATGATGGAGCTTTCATGACCAACAACATTTCAAAAAACACAGCAAAATTTCACATTTCACAACAACATTTCACAACAGGGAAAGGATATAGACAGCAGTTCTTGTAAGTGATTGGACAGGACCCGACAGCTCGACGTCATTTCCTGTTTCTATAACAACCTCTCATATGAGTCCCTGCATTAATTTTAAACTGCGCGCTTACACACACACATACGTGAACATATGAACACAGCAGACCGTCATATGGCAAAATATATATTTCCAGATGAAGCACAGTTAAAACAAACGTGACCAGCTTGGACTGAATGAATGTGGGAGGATTGCACAGTTTAGTGGACCTGCGCTCGACAATGCAGTCTGGAGGAGTCGAGTGCAGATCCACTGAACTTTCAGCACAGAACGCCTAGTCAGAAGTTGATCAAATAAATATAAAATTGCGTATTGTTCAGTTCATAGGGCGTACCGAACCGCGACCACTGTATCAAATGGTTCAATACAGATACACGTATTGTTGCACCCCTAATATATATATATATATATAGTGTGGCATCACAAGGGGACAAGTTGTGGATGGGTGCTATGTAATCCATGGGCTGTTTCCGAAACGGCCTGCTACATACTGCTTACTAATGTAGTAGGCAGTAGGTATTGCCTACTACATACTGCGTTTGAATTTAGTCTGTAGTATGACTGTTCTGTCCGATCTGTCATGCAGCATGCTGAGCCAGACTTCGCTGGATTTCCGGTTTCGGAAAGCGGAATTAAACAACGGCGAAGCCGATAAATAAAATGCTTATTTAGCATCCATCCATGGTTTATATGTAATTTGATAACTTTCACAGCATCCAAAAACAGATTTCCTCCCGTCAAAAAATGAGGAAAAAGAAAAAGCAGAACGAGCGCTATGCATTATGGGAAACAGTACGCGAGGCAGACTGGTCCGATGCATACTGAGATATTTTCCCGTATCAGTAGACATCCGGGGAGTTTTGGCTTACTGCAGATTTTGCTCTTGTTCACATACTACTTACTACATACTGAATTTTGGACATATCAGTATGTACTGCTAGTATAGTAGGCGATTTCGGAAACAGCCCATGACTATCAGCAACCAGACAAAATGGCCGCCAGTAAGCACACTACAACTCCCAGCAGCCACCACTCCCTGGACAGCTGCAGGTGCTTAAGAGCCTTGATTAAGGCAGGACAAAGGAGCTGGAAGTCAGTCTGGGAGAGGAGAGCACACGGCTGGGAGAGGAGAAAGAGCACTGGGAACTGAGCAAAGGGAAGTGACTGAAAGGAACCCGTTTTTGATAACAGAGACTTTAAGTTGAACTGGACAATTTTTTTGATTACTTTTAAAAGGAAATCTTTTCTCCTCCGGGATGTTTTAAGTTAACGTTGAGACCTTGTTTGAAGATTACCTGAGTTAACTTTATTTTGTGATTGCACCTGTGGTTAAATAAACCCCTCCTTTTGTTGAACCTGACCTGAGACTGTTTTTGGATTGTTTTTACACTTTCCCACCTCTTACCACTCTAGAAACCTCTCATGATGTCACAATAAATATATATATATATATATATATATATATATATATATATATGTATGTATGTATGTATGTATGTATGTATGTGTATATATATACACACACACACACATATATCAGAGAGAGAGAGAGTGTAACACTTGACAATCAGTGTCAAACTGACCTGAGAGTTTCCAGTTTACAGTGAGGACTCTTCAGTCCTGCAGACAGCGATTTTACTCCTGAATCCTTCAGGTCGTTGTTACTCAGGTCCAGCTCTCTCAGACTGGAGGACTGTGAGCTGAGGACTGAGGACAGAGCTTCATAGCTTCTCTCTGACAGGTTACATCCACTCAGCCTGAAGAAGATGATGAGAACAAACAAATGGTTTCAGTTGTCATGAACAGAATTAATTCTACTTCAAATGTCTCACTCATGAACTCACACAGCTTTGTTGGAGGCTTTGATCGCTGGCAGCAGCCTCAGAAGAGCCTCCTCTGAAGCAGAGTATTTCTTCAGGTCAAACACGTCCAGATCTTTCTCTGAGGACAGTAAGATGAAGACCAGAGCTGACCACTGAGCAGGAGACAGTTTCTCTGTGGAGAGACGTCCTGATCTCAGGGACCGTTGGATCTGCTCCACTAGAGAACGATCATTCAGTTCATTCAGACAGTGGAACAGGTTGATGTTTCTCTCTGCAGACAGATCCTCACTGATCTTCATTTTGATGTACTGGACTGTTTCCTGATTGGTTTGTGAGCTACTTCCTGTCTGTGTCAGCAGACCTTTCAGGAGAGTCTGATTGGTCTGCAGTGAAAGACCTAGGAGGAACCGCAGGAACAAGTCCAGGTGTCCGTTTGGACTCTGTAAGGCCTGGTCCACAGCACTCTGATGGAGACGTTTCAGTTTAGGTTTGTGTCTAAAGATTTTAGAGATCAGGGACGTTGGTTGTTTTTCTTCCATCAGGTTGAGTCCAGACTTGGTGAAGGTCAGATGGACATGAAGAGCAGCCAGAAACTCCTGAACGCTCAGGTGGATGAAGCAGAACACCTGGTCCTGGTACAGTCCTCTCTCCTCTCTAAAGATCTGTGTGAACACTCCTGAGTACATTGAGGCTGCTCTGATATCGATGTCACATTCTGTCAGGTCGGACTCATAGAAGATCAGGTTTCCTTTCTGCAGCTGCTCAAAAGCCAGTTTTCCCAGAGACTGGATCATCTCCCTGCTCTCTGGACTCCAGAGTGGATCAGTCTCAGCTCCTCCATCATACTTGATGCTCTTCAGTTTGGACTGGACCACCAGGAAGTGGATGTACATCTGAGTCAGGGTCTTGGGTAGCTCTCCTCCTTCTCTGGTCTTCAGCACATCCTCCAGAACTGTAGCAGTGATCCAGCAGAAGACCGGGATGTGGCACATGATGTGGAGGCTTCTGGATGTCTTGATGTGGGAGATGATTGTGCTGGCCTGCTCCTCATCTCTGAACCTCTTCGTGAAGTACTCCTCCTTCTGAGGGTCAGTGAACCCTCTGACCTCTGTCACCATGTCAACACACTCGGGAGGGATCTGATTGGCTGCTGCAGGTCTTGTGGTGATCCAGAGGCGAGCAGAGGGGAGCAGGTTCCCCTTGATGAGGTTTGTGAGCAGCACATCCACTGAGGTGGACTCTGTAACATCAGTCAGGATCTGATTGTTGTGGAAGTCCAGAGGAAGTCGACACTCGTCCAGACCGTCAAAGATGAACACAACCTGGATCTCTTCAAACCTGCAGAGTCCTGCTTCTCTGGTTGGATTAAAGAAGTGATGAACAAGTTCCACCAAGCTGAACTTTCTCTCTCTCAGCACATTCAGCTCTCTGAAGGTGAAGGGGAATGTGAACTGGATGTCCTGGTGGTCTTTGTGTTCAGCCCAGTCCAGAGTGAACTTTTGTGTTAAGACTGTTTTCCCGATGCCAGCCACTCCCTTTGTGAGCACTGCTCTGATTGGTTCAACTCTTCCAGGTGAGCTTTTAAAGATTTCTTCTTGTCTGATGGTGGTCTCTGGTCTGTGTGGGGTCCTGGATGCTGCTTCAATCTGTCGGACCTCATGTTCAGCATTGACCTCTCCAGTCCCTCCCTCTGTGATGTAGAGCTCTGTGTAGATCTGGTTCAGGAGGGTTGGGTTTCCTGCTTTAGCAATCCCCTCAAACACACACTGGAACTTCTCCTTCAGGTGAGACTTCAGTTTACGTCTGCACTCTGCAGCAACAGTTCCTGAAAGAACAAAAGAGAAATGTGATGAATGATCTGAAGCTACTATCAGTCTGATGAATTTACACTTTCAGACATCAGGATGGATTTGATTTTCCTCCTCTCTGAAATCTCTTCATCAGCTGTGAACACTTTCTCACAGCTCATAGATGTGATACAAATGTGTGCATCATATTAACAGCAGAGTTTGAAATGTAAACCTCTCCCATGTTGTCTCCATTTCCTCTCTCCATCATGTTAAATGTGTTCAAATCCTCTTACTGCTCTGCAGACAGTCAGCCAGCTCCTCCTGCTTCATTCTCCTCAGGAAGTGCAGAGTGATCTCCAGAAAGGACTCTCTACTCCTCCTCTGCTCTTCATCCTCATCCTCCCTCTGACTCTCTAAGCATTCTGGGTAATCTGGACTCAGAGCTCTCTGGATCTCCTTCAGCTCGGTCTTTACAAAACTGATGATGTTCTCCTGGAGCAGCTGGAGCAGAACAAAATAGAACATCAGATCATTTGTGACAGAAAGCGAGCCTGCTAGTCTGCAGAGTCCAGCATGGAGACTGGGCCACAATGCTGCTTCAGGACTTAGTCTGTGTATGGTCCTGTCTTCTACAAATCAAGTAGCTATGAAATGAACTTTATGTTGGAGAAATCTCAGAAACACTTTACATGATCCTACAAATGTTCGATTGAATTACTGTTTAATTCATGATGAAGTAATGATGACTCATGATTCATTTCTTTATGAATTGATAAGGGGTGCATTATTAATTCCTGTTGTTCACCAGGAACTAATGATCCTTTGACTTTGACTTCATCCCTCCATCCATTTACTTCCGCTTATCCGGGGTCGGGTCACGGAGGCAACAGTCCAAGAAGATCAACCAAGATATCCCTCTCAACGGCAACATTTTCCAGCTCCTCCCAGAACAAAGGGAGGCGATTGGGAGGCAGCCTTATCAAATGCTGAATTGCCTCAACTGACTCCATTCGATGTGAAGGAGCAGCGGCTCTACTCCGAGCTCCCTCCTGATGTCTGAGCTCCTGACCCTCTCTCTAAGGCCGAGGCCAGACACCCTTCAGAGGAAACTCATTTCAGTCGCTTGTATCCGAGATCTTATTCTTCCGGTCAAGACCCACAGCACATGACCATATGTGAGGGTTGGAACGTAGACTGACTGGTAAATTGAAAGCTTTGCCTTCCAGCTCAGCTCCCTCCTCCCTTCAACAGTCCAGTACAACACCCTCATAACTGCTGACGCTGCACTAATCCGCCTGTCGATCTCACGCTCCATTTTACCCTCACCCACGAATCCCTGAGATACTTAAACTCCCTCACTTGGGGCAAAGACTCGCTCCCCACCGAGAGAGAGCAATCCAACGTGTTCCGGCAGAGAACCAGAGTTGGAGGTACTGACTCTCATCCTAGCTGCTCATCTGCAAACTACCCAAATGCCTGCTGAAAGTCCAAGCTCGAAGAAGCCACATCATCTGCAAAAAGCAGAGACAGAGGTCCCCAAACTGGAGACCCTTCTTCCCCGGTTGCACCTTATGATGCTGTCCATGAAAATTACACACAGGATCAGTGACAAGGGGCAACCCTGGTGGAGGCCAACATGCACTGAGAACGTGCCAGACTTTGTGCCAAGTATGCGGACACAGCTCTCACTTTGGTCCCACAGAGATCAGATAGCTAACAGCCCCCGCACCCCATACTCCCGCAGAATCTCCCACAAGACCTTCTGCGGAACACAATCAAACCACATTGTTCCCCCTATATTCGAGGTTCGACATTTGGCCGAAGCCTCCTTTCCAGCACCCTGGAGATAACTTTTCTCAGGAGGCTGAGAAGTGTGATACCCAAATAATTGGAGCACACTCTCCGATCCCCCTTTTTAAAAATGGAAACCACCACCCGATCTGCCACTCCACAGGCACTGTCCTAGACCTCCACGTGACATTGAAGAGGCATGTCAGCCAAGGCAACCCAACAATGTCCAGAGCCGTCAGCATCTGAATCTCATCCACCCACAGCACCATGCCACTGAGGAACTTCTCGATTACCTCAGCGACCTCCAAGAATATTGACGAGGCTTCCCCTGGGTCTTCAGACTCTGCCTCCTCAGAGGAACAAGTGTCGGCTGGATTTAGGAGTTCCTCAAAGTTTTCCTTCCACTGCCTGCTGATTTCCCCTGTCTTGGTCAGTTATCCACCCCAGCTGAGAACAGCCTGGGTCCAGCCCTGCTTTCACTTTCTGAGCTGCCTGCCGGAATGTCAGAACTTCCTTGAGGCCAACCGAAAGTCCTCCTCCATGGCCTCCCCAAACTCCTCCCACACCCGAATTTTTGCTTCCGTGACCACCAATGCTGCACCCCTCCTAGCCACCTGGTAGCTGTCGGCTGCTTCCAGAGACCCCTGGGCCAGAAATGCTTGAAAGGCCTCCTTCTTTAGCCTGACAGCTTCCCTCACCAGGTTTTAGGGTAGCCGCCATGACAGGCCACAACTTCTAGCAACTGCTTTCACAATGGAGGCCTTGAACATGATCCATTCAGATTCCATGTACCCAATCTCCTCCAGGATGCACATGAAGTCCTTCTGGAGGTGGGAGTTGAAGAACAGGGGACAGGTGCCTCCACCCGTTGTTCCCAGTTTACCTGCACTACAGGTTAGGGTTTAGCAGGTCTGTCAGGCAGCCTCCCCTGCCATCAGATCAAATCAACATCAGGTGGTGATCTGTTGACAGCTCTGCTTCTCTCTTTACCCGAGTGTCCAAGACATACAGCTGCAGATTAGATAACACGACTACAAAATCGATCATCGATCCTTGGCCTCAGGGGTCTGGTACCAAATACACATATGAACCAACCTATGTTCTAACATTGTGTTCATTATGGACAGATCATGACTAGCACAGAAGTCCAGTAACAGAAAACCACTCAAGTTCCTCCCAGTCACCCCTCTCCAGGTGTCTCCACTATTGCCCATGTGGGCGTTAAAGTCTCAGAATAACAGTTGAGTCCCAAGCTGGGATCCTTTCCAGAACCCCATATAGAGACTCCAAGAAGGCTGTTTACTCCAAACTGCCATTTGGTGCACATGCACAAATCACAGTCGGAGCCTTCCTCCCCATGACCTTAAGTAGCAAGGCGGAGACCCTCTCGTTCTCCAACATTGAGGTGCTCAGCCGGGGGCATCAGATCCAGGACCAGCAGTAGAGCTGCAGTCATGTTTACAGAGGAGAACAGTATCACTACAGTCACGACACGGAACACGTTGGACTCGGAGCAAGCTAGGAGGATAGCTGGTCAAGCAGCACTTAATTGAGGAGTCGACCGGCAATACCAATACCTTTTTTCATGGAATTGATTTTGGAAGGATACACATTGCTGTTTCTACAGTAAACTTTGTTATTAACGTTATTGTCAAACTCTGTCTTTAACTACTCAGCTCAACTAGCTAACTGTAACCACTTTAGTTAGCAAAATGTTAACTTTAACACAAAGTCAATTTCCCAATATTACATCAAATATTTTTTACAAAACTTGTAAACATATTTCCCAGTAAGCTTGTGTATGAATTGAAGTTATTTGTTTGTTTGGCTAACTGAAATACTGCGTTAGTCTCTAGTTTATATCTGAAGTTAATGTTAGCTTAAAACTCTAATTTTGCTAATCCATGCTGATATATAGAGCAGAAATGTACTAATTACAGCATTTTTTCACATGTACATGAATGGTCACATTTATTTCTCCATCTTTCTCCAGAGGTAATAAGCTGTGGATAAAGATGTGTCTGATGAATTGGAAGATTTGTGTTTTCAGACTCCAGCACAGAGGAGAATAGAGACAAGTTAGCTTAAGTGAATTCTAATTTTGTTCAATATGTTCCAACATCAAATCTTTCACTTTAAGTGGTAATCACATGATTAAAACTGTATTGTTTTAAGTTTCTCACCATGACGACTTAAATTTCATGACAGAAGTTAAAGTTGGGAATTGCAGTTCCATGAGAAGAACGATGAAAAAAAAAAGCAAAAGGATTACTGGAATGAACAAAAGATAGAGCCTGATTCATTAAAATCTCAATATTGTAAGCACTGTCGCAGCCTTTGTTTCAAGCCCCTTATCAACGTATGGGAACATTTGAATGTGTGTGTGTGTGTGTGTGTGTGTGTGTGTGTGTGTGTGTGTGTGTATATATATGTATTGTGCTCAATGTCAGACTTCATTCCATCAGCCAAACACTGAGTGTAAAGATAATTCAGGCAGAGATGATGTTTGCAGTGTAATCAGGAAACAGAAACATCCAAACAGAATGAGTGTGTGCTCTGATTCTCAGGAGGAACTGTGTTTGTACATATACTCACCATCAATATGGAGTCCAGCTGTTCTTGATGCTGCTGGGCAGACTGACCAATGGGAGCCTCTGATCTCTGAACTCTGTGGAACAAATATAATATCATCTAGTGCATATAATATAATGACACACAGTGTTGATGTGATAGATTGTATGTAGTGGATCCTGGTAGAAACACTGCTGGACCCTCCTACAAACACAGGACACACATGAAGATACTACATGCTGAGTACAGTTCTTTCTGCCTCCAATCCTGTTTACTGGATCCTGATAAATACACGAGTGACAAAGGTTCACCTTCACAGAGAAAACACCAACCACAGTTACAAATGTTTCACACACAACAACAGGAAGTTCACTTAAAGAGTCTTACCTTTCTTCAGCACTCATCTCTACAGATTTGAACTCCATTGGTTCATATATAGACTGTTCACTCTTTCAGGACACGCAGCTGGGTCCAGGTTGGGGACATACTGGTCTCTGATGTTGGACTCTGACAGAATCACAAACCCTGATGAACAAACATGAATTCTGAAAATCTTCCAAGTCTGAGTGCTCCTGAAATTTACTACAAGCTTTTCTAATGTTTGATTCTGATAAAAACAAAGTGTCATTCCTGCTTATTCCACCGGATGGAGCCACATTGATTGTGATCCTTTATTTCTCTGCTTTCTAACTGATCTTCCGGCTGTGTAAGATGCTTGATTCTGATTGGTCAAAACCCCTTGACGACGGTTATTAACTTTCACTAACATGAGCAACACCAGAGACAAACTGATCACACGTCATGTCAAATCAATCCACGGAAAAGAGTTCAGACGCATTTAGCTTCTGCTTGTTGACACCATAGACCGTAAGGTGAGGTAAAACCATTAGCTTCCGTTAGCATCATAGTGGTAAACTATGTGCCTGAAACGTTTATTTCCATTAGCATGCTAATTCGGCAGGCTAAACAACACATATTTATATTGGATCCTGTCCAGCAGTTTTAGCAACGGCAGCGGAGCAGGTGAGAGAAACTTTAGGTTAGCGATCTCTCCAAAGAAAGTTAAACCATGAGCGGTGGTGGTGATCACTGGGACTATTTTTAAAAAGTGTAAACATAAATCATTTAAATCAATACAATCATCTTTAATCAATGTTTTTAACACATTTTTTGTATCTTAAGTTAGTAGCCGCGTATAAAAAGGGATCATGTATGAGTGGACACTTGTCTTGTCTTGTCTCACCCTGTTGGTATTCTACTTCCCATAACCACCTGCTCACTATACATTATCCCTCACTTGATGAAGCCTTCCTTCTTGTTGACTAGAGAGCTCATCTGGATCCATTTAGAGTTCAGTTCAACATGAAGACATGAATGTTTGGCAGAATGAAGAAAGTACTCACCGGGTGAATTCAGATCCACTTCCTGCTTCACTTGTAGAAGAACCACAGAGAGAGACTGTGGTGGAAAAACTGAAGATAAAGAGATGGACAACAAACAAGTCTTTGTCTTGTTAATAAAATACCTTTACAAAGAGATCAGAGCCAACAGAGTACAGAGTCTTCTCTCTGCTGACTGAAAAAAAAAAGCTGTATCTGCTGGTAACAACTTGTTTGTGGTTTTATAAACTACGTGTTCTCTACAACGTTCACCCTAGACACTTCATCTATTAGTAGCAGCAGAGCGCTGACCACACCTCGTCACACATCCTGTTTCCCACAGCCTTCAGTACTGGACACCACGTGAATTAAAGCACACTGAACGTTAGAATGAAGTTGTTTTCTAAGCAGTACAACAAATAGGATTAAACATAAAATATTTTACAGTAACTATCCATCACAACACTCTGCAGCTGCTCCTCCATCAGTTCAGCTTCATCACTTTCACCACTGAAAAGTCAAAATCTGGAAAGACGAGCACTAAATAGGAAAAATGTCAACACACTTAATGTCCTTTTAAACTATTTCATCTGGACAAAGCACAGACCAGTCACAGCAACAGATGGTTTCAGTGCAAAGCCTTTCTCAGCATTGTAGGTAATAGGCGTACGTGCCCCTTAAATACAGGAAGTGATTCTTACATTTACAAATAAAACTTTCTGGTGAAAAATCACATCACATATCTCAAGAAGGGGGTCAGAAACAAATCCTCAACAGACCATTCAAGGACATCAAATATAACAGTGGAAGAAGTTTTGGTCCTGAAAGTATAACCCAGACCCAAATACAGTTACAAATGTAATCAGTAACATAGAAAAAGGTGGACCACCTGGCTCCCCATGTCACCCACAGCCTGAGATAGAAAGGACAGATGGGCAGAGAGCCAGCACACCTCTGGGGTTACCCCTTCCCTTATGTTTTGTATGAGTGGACACTTGTCTTGTCTCACCCTGTTGGTATTCTACTTCCCATAACCACCTGCTCACTATACATTATCCCTCGCTTGATGAAGCTTTCCTTCTTGTTGACTAGAGAGCTCATCTGGATCCATTTAGAGTTCAGTTCAACATGAAGACATGACTGTTTGGCAGAATGAAGAAAGTACTCACCGGGTGAATTCAGATCCACTTCCTGCTTCACTTGTAGAAGAACCACAGAGAGAGACTGTGGTGGAAAAACTGAAGATAAAGAGATGGACAACAAACAAGTCTTTGTCTTGTTAATAAAATACCTTTACAAAGAGATCAGAGCCGACAGAGTACAGAGTCTTCTCTCTGCTGACTGAAAAAAAAAAGCTGTATCTGCTGGTAACAACTTGTTTGTGGTTTTATAAACTACGTGCTCTCTTCACCGTTCACAAACAAAACAGAGTGTTCTGCTTATAGCAGAGTTCCTAAATGGACCCACAGGCTGCGTAGGAGGGGGAAACCAATATTTATTGTCCACAAAAAAACAGAGCTGGCACGGGTACCCTGAGGTTGGTGGAAGGTAGCGGCTTAGCACCGCGGCACTGGAGCTCGGAGACTGGAGACACTGGAAGGTGGTAAAAAGAAAGGTAAGTCACACTGGTCAACAAGAGCACTTTCGAAAATCTCTGACAAAACTTGGTGACTCCTAGGGGCCACCTTTCATGCCCCCCTGCAACAAATGTTTCTGCACAGAAGGAACCACCACCTTCTCTTCTTGGTAAGGAAATACAGGGCTGAAAACCATAAACAGCCATAAAAGGTGACATACAGTTAGGCCCAAAAATATTTGGACAGTGACACAAGTTTTGTTATTTTAGCTGTTTACGAAAACATATTCAGGATACAATTATATAATCAATATGGGCTTAAAGTGCAGACTCTCAGCTGTAATTTGAGAGTATTCACATCCAAATTGGAGCAAGGGTTTAGGAATTACAGCTCTTTAATACGCAGCCGCCTCTTTTTCAAGGGACCAAAAGTAATTGGACAATTGACTCAGAAGGCTGCAAAAAAAATAACCAGGCTGCATGGGCTCTTCCCTCATTAACCTGTCATCAATTAAGCAGTTAAAAGGTCTGGAGTTGATTCCAGGTGTGGCGTTTGCATTTGGAAGCTGTTGCTGTGAACACACAACATGCGGTCAAAGGAGCTCTCAATGGAGGTGAAACAGACCATCCTGAGGCTGAAAAAAAAGAAGAAATCCATCAGAGAGATAGCAGAAATGTTAGGAGTGGCCAAATCAACAGTTTGGTACATTCTGAGAAAAAAAGAGTGCACTGGTGAGCTTGGGAACTCAAAAAGGCCTGGACGTCCACGGAAGACAACAGTGGTGGATGATCGCAGAATCCTTTCCATGGTGAAGAAAAACCCCCTTCACAACATCCACTCAAGTGAAGAACACTCTCCAGGAAGTAGGTGTATCAGTATCTAAGTCTACCATAAAGAGAAGACTTCATGAGAGTAAATACAAAGGATTCACCACAAGGTGCAAACCATTAATCAGCCTCAAAAATAGAAAGGCCAGAATTGACTTTGCCAAAAAACACCTGAAGAAGCCAGCCCAGTTCTGGAACAGCATTCTTTGGACAGATGAGACTAAGATCAACCTGTACCAGAATGATGGGAAGAAGAAAGTTTGGAGAAGAATTGGAACAGCTCATGATCCAAAGCACACCACATCTTCTGTAAAACATGGTGGAGGCAGTGTGATTGCATGGGCATGCATGGCTTCCAATGGCACTGGGTCACTTGTGTTTATTGATGATGTGACAAAAGACAGAAGCAGCCGGATGAATTCTGAAGTGTATAGGGATATACTTTCTGCTCAGATTCAGCCAAATGCAGCAAAGTTGATTGGACGGCGCTTCACAGTACAGATGGACAATGATCCAAAACATACTGCAAAAGCAACCCAGGAGTTTTTTAAAGCAAAGAAGTGGAATATTCTGCAATGGCCGAGTCAATCACCAGATCTCAACCCAATCGAGCATGCATTTCACTTGCTCAAGACAAAACTTAAGGCAGAAAGACCCACAAACAAGCAGCAACTGAAGACAGCTGCAGTAAAGGCCTGGCAAAGCATCACAAAGGAGGAAACCCAGCGTTTGGTGATGTCCATGGGTTCCAGACTTCAGGCAGTCATTGCCTGCAAAGGATTCTCAACAAAATATTGAAAAGTAACATTTTACTTAGGGTTATGTTTATTTGTCCAATTACTTCTGAGCCCCTGAAATGAGGAGCGTTTGTATAAAAATAGCTACAATTCCTACATGTTTAATCATATATTTTTGTTCAACCCCTTGAATTAAACCTTAAAGTCTGCACTTCAATTCCGTTGTAGTTGTTTCATTTCAAATCCAATGTGGTGGCATGCAGAGCCCAAATCATGAAGATTGTGTCACTGTCCAAATATTTCTGGGCCTAACTGTATCTGTGGCCGAACTGGTAAGAGTGTTGTGGGCGTATTCTATCCAAGACAGGTGGATGCTTCATGAGGCCGGGTGACATTCAGCAATATAACCAGGGCTGTCCCCAAATCCTGGCTCCTGGTCCGGCTACCCGGGTGACCCCAGCCCTGGCTCCTAGTCCGGCTTCAGGGCCACTCCCTGGCTAACCACTCCCTGGTTTCCTGGCAGCTCTAGGCCATCCCCTGAACTGCCTTTCCCGAGTGGTCGGCCACCGGGGGAACCCCCTGAACTTACCTGTTTGACTGTGTGGACTTGAGTCCCTCCGTCCTGGCCCCCTCCCCCCACCCTGTTTTATGAGGGTGATTTTCTCTGTTTTAGGGACTAAAAGGGATATGACAGGTTTGGTCCATTCTGCGATTTTTGGTTATTCTTGTCTCTGTTCTGGTGTGTTTAGTTTCTAGGGTCTTTTGCTTCATGTGTCGATTTCCCTTAAATGGTTGCCTCTTTTGTATTCTCCTGTGAATTCCTTGCATGTGTATGTGTCTTTGATTTCCTGTGGTCTTGAGTTGGATTTCAGTGTTTTATTTTGTTGTAAATTCTTGTGTATTAAGTTTAATTGTATTTCCTGTGTCTTCCCACCTTTGTGATTGTCTTCACTTGTGCCTTTTTTTCCTCACCTGTGTGTCCTTGCTCGTTACCCAGTGTGTCTATTTAGTCTCTGTGTTTCCTCCCTTCCGTGTCGGTTCATTGTGCTTGTGATGTGTTTGTGATGTGGATTCCTGTGAGTCTGAGATTCCTGTGTTCCAGCAAATCTGCACCTGGGTCTTCCCCCTCGTTTCTTCATTTGTGACACGGAGCCGACAGAGTACAGAGTCTTCTCTCTGCTGACTGACAAAGAGAAGCTGTATCTGCTGGTTATATCCTGTCAGTGGTTTCACAAGCTACGTGCTCTCTTCAACCTCCACCCGAGACAGTTCACCTTTCAGTAGCAGCAGAGTGCTGACCTCAATTCGTCACACATCCTGTTTCCCACAGCCTTCAGTACTGCACATCACGTGAATTAAAGCTCACTGAATGTTAGAATAAGGCTGTAATCTTAGCGATACTGTCAGGGCCTCTAGCACCAGGGGCCTGGAGACAAAGTGTCTGGCCAAAACCTTAGACTGAAAAGCTGGGATCGGCATGAGATGGACAACTGTGTCCCCGTCTGCAAACTTAAGACATGCAGGGTCCACAGAGAGTGTGCACAACTCACTCACTTGTTTATCTGAGGCAATAGCCAAAAGAAATGCTCTTTTTGAACAAAGAAGCCTGAGTTCAATGCTAGATATTGGCTCAAAAGGAGGCATGCAAAGAGCTCTGAGGACCGGCCAAAGGTCCCATGAAGGCAGTAGGGGCATCTGAGAAGGGCACCTATGACTAACCCCCCCTCTATGTTGCCAGAGAATGTGCTCTGGGAGTATACCCATCACATCTCCCATGAACAGGAAAATTGGCCACAAGGTAGCCTCTGATAGTAGACTAAGCTGAAGGGAGTACAGGATAACTGAAATATGGCAAGCTAAAGGATCTTCTATCTTAGCATGACACATGCTACATGATGTGATCATCCACAGTGGCAGCTGGGAGGAGCATTTGTGGCAGGCGGCAGCTCAAGGCCAACCCGAGAAGGTGTGCTGTTGGACAGAGGGAGGTATGGTATCTGGGACACCACTTGGGTGGAGGGCTGATGCATCTACAGATAGACAAGACAGGGGCACTTGCAGCTTGTCCAAGACCTAGTCCAAAAAAGAGGTGAGGCAGTTCTTGGGGCTGGCAGACCCAGTGGTTCATTCCAAACTTTGCAGACCTGGTCAGCCCCTTGACTGACCTGACCTTTAAGCGTGCCCTAGATCCATTCCAGTGGACGGAGTAGCTTGACAGCCGTTTAAGGGCACAGGTGGCTGTGGCTGACTTCCTCTCCCGTTCGCAAGGGGGGGGCTCACTGGCCTATGTCGGGCGATGAAGGTATGTGGTGGTTGGGCATTGTGTAGGTTCAGCTGCAGGGGAGAGGTGTTGGGGAGGGGTTTGTGGGAGAAGTGCCAGGGATAATTAACACAGATGCAGACTGTTTATTGTTTGCTCTGCTCTACCCTGCAGTAGCATGCTAGACCTGGCAGAGAGACGGGAAGAGCCAGAGGAGCAATACTGGGCTCCTGCCGTGTAAGTTTTGAGTTGAACTCTGGTGCAGTACTAAATTGGCTTAAGTCCTATTTAAATGACTGGGACTATTTTGTGTCTATAGGTAAATACACATCTGAGCGGATGTAAATCGTGTGTGGAGTACCTCAGGGATCCATTCTTGGGCCTCTGCTATTCAACATCTACATGCTCCCCTTAGGTCAGATCATAAGAAACAACAAAATAAAATACCACAGCTATGCAGACCATATCACCAGGGGATTATAGTCCCATACAAACACTGTATTGAACAAATCAATGACTGGACGAGACAGAACTTTCTTCAGTTAAACAAAGAAAAAACTGAAATGATCGTTTCTGGAGGAAGAAAGGTTAAAGGTTACTGCTCAGCTCCAATCTGCAACAATGAAATGTTCAAACCAAGCCAGAAACCTTGGTGTAGTCTTAGACTCAGACCTTAATTTAAGCAGCCACATTAAGACAATTACAAAGTCAGCCTACTATCACCTTAAGAATATATCAAGGATTAAAGGACTCATGTCTCAGCAGGATGCAGAAAAATTGGTCCATGCATTTATCTTTAGCAGACTAGACTACTGTAACGGGGTCTTTACAGGACTCCCTAAAAAGTCCATTAGACGGCTGCAGCTCATACAGAATGCTGCTGCTCGAGTCCTAACAAGGACCAAAAAAGTAGACCACATCACTCCAGTTCTTAGATCTCTACACTGGCTTCCTGTCTGTCAGAGAATAGACTTTAAAATCCTGCTGATGGTTTATAAAGCACTAAATGGTTTAGGCTCAAAATACATGGCTGATCTGCTACTACTTTATGAACCACCTCGACCTCTGAGGTCAACAGGTACTGGTCTACTTTCAGTCCCTAGAGTCAGAAGGAAACATGGTGAAGCAGCGTTAAGTCATTATGAACCACATATATGGAACACACTCCCTGAAAGCTGTAGGTCTGCTCCAACTCTCACCTCTTTAAATCAAAGACTAAGACTTTTTTATTTGCCACTGCCTTCCTATCTTAGATTATTTTAACCCACTTTAAATTAAAATTTTAATCATATTTGTCATGTTAATTGTGTTCTTTTATGCCTGTCTGAAGGTCTCCAATGCTTTTAATGTTTTAATGTAAAGCACATTGAGTTGCCCTCGTGGATGAAATGCGCTATACAAATAAAGCTGCCTTGCCTTGCCTTGCTAGATTTGGGTATAATTTATTGTGTGAAGAAAATAAAGAAATGATCAATGTGGACACAGTGTGATCATAAGGTTGATGGACCTGTAAACACAGTCTTGTTGATAAAATATTTGTACAAACAGACAGATCAGAGTACAGTCTTCTCTCTGCTGACTGACAAAGCGAAGCTGGTTACTTCCTGTTTGTGGTTTCTTAAACTACGTGCTCTCTTCACCGTTCACCGAGGCAGTTCCTCTTTTAGTCCTCTTATGGGCCGCACCTCATCACACATACTGTCTACCAGAGCCTTCAGGACTGCACACCACAAGAATTAAAGCACACTTAAGGTTAGAATGAGGTTGTAATCTAAGCGGTAATACAAACAGGATTAAACATACAACATGATCATACATCATTTTCAGTAACTATCCATCACAACACTCTACAGCTGCTTCTCCTTCATCAGTTCATCATCATCACTCTGTGGCCTCGTCACGCTCTCACCACTGAACAGTCAAAGCCTAGAAACATGAACAGGACATGAAATCAGTCTGACCTACAACCAGAAAGCAGAGTCCAATTCCAACCCCAGAAGAGCAGGAACCTGCGGAGACTTCCTGTCAGGACATGAGAGAGAAAGCTCAAAGTGATACAGGACAATATCTGACTTCACTGCTACTCATACTGTCATATGGAAACGTCATGTTACCCTTTTTTAGTCTGCTACACAAACAACAAACCACGTGAAGTCCTAAAGTGGCCCAAAGCTTTTGAGCTTCGGATTAAGAGTTAGATTTACCACACTTGTGTAAATTGCTGTTTGTTCGGATGCACAAAAACAGTATTCATTTTTCTTCTGTTAGCTCTTAAAGAAGTCTTTCATTTGATTTCAAAAAGTGTGTAGGAACCTTGTGTAAAGATAGTCTTTTTGAATGGGTGTGTATGTGGTTTCTTGTATTTCTGCAGCCAGCTTCAAGTGGACACTCCATGAACTGCAGTTTATAACACTTCCACATGGGCTTCATATTTGAAGACTGGAGGTTGCCGTTTGGGAGAAACCTGCTGCAAGGGCAGAATGATGCAAGTTCAAAACAAACTGCATATGAATGAAATGTGCTGTAACGGTGGATTCATGACCTGATTATGTTCCTAAAGTTAGAAAAAATGAGGCACTCCCTACGAGGGTCAGTTGAGAAATACAACAAAACTTGGTCACTATTTCTTTCACATATCCAAAGCTTAGTGCTACCATAAGGGGTGTGGCTATTTTTGTTCTTATGTAGCTGTGTATTGCATCAGTAACAGTGAGAGACTGCGTGCTGTAACATTTTGCTCACCTTTTCATGACGTTGTGTTGACTCGACAGAAGTTTGTGTATAGCGGCCTCCCCTCCAATTGTGTTTGGTCAATTTTGTATTGTTGGTGTGTATTTTGACATGTGGGTCAATGTGTGCGCCCGTGTAGATGTATATGTATGTATGCTTGTGTGTCTCTGCGGGCATGTATATGTGTGCACTTGTGTGGACGTGCCTGTGCTTGTGCATGTCTGTGCAGGCAGGTATATGTTGACACGGATAAGGGGGTACCTGCCTCTAGATGAGGTTTTGGTCAACTAGGCAGTCTTTTCTTTTTTCTTTTCAATGGTTGTGATAGGTTGGTACTGTTGTTTTTGATTTCAGTGATATATTTTGAACCCTGACTTTACATCCTGATGGGGGGGGGACTAGGGAGGGGGAGGGGGAGGGGGGGGGGTTGTCCAATTATTCCATGATCATTCAATTGAGTATATGTGAATAAGAATATGAGAAAAACAAATAAAGTCTGACGAAATGTGCTGTAACAACTTATCGATAATAAACACACTCCAGATTCAAGTGATGCAAAGCAAAATCTACACCCACACCCACAATCAGAAAACAGATGCATAAAGTGGAGAGCTCTGTAAACTGAGAGATGTAAACAGAAGTGCTCCAAAACTGCTAAGTGTCAAAGTTACGTGAACAAAAAGTTCAAGCGACAGAGAAAAAGGAAGTCACTGAATTTATGAGCAATTGGGTGTAACAAGAAATTAAGTGGAATGTGCCCTTTCCTCTACTGTTCCAAAACACATTAAACACGTGATAAAAACCTCCACAACTTTTATTTAGAAATAGTTTCTGATAGACAGCTAGCTTTGCTAAAGTGATCGCTGCTGAGAGTAGCTTTGGTCCATTACGTATCTCAGTAAGCTGGTATCATTATCCACCCAGTGTCAGGCTTTGTGTATGGTGTCTGTGCTGGTGTTTACCTCAAACACATGAACTTCAGATCACCAGGAAACTGAACGAAAGGCACAATGTGTTATTTGGGAAAGTGGTGTAGTTTAACAACAGATAGTAATGTTACAGGATCTGTTGTCAAGAGATTTAACGTGAGTCTGTTCTGTACTCTGACACAGGGATGAAGAATGCAATGTGAGGATGGAGGAGGAGTGGGAGGGGGAGGTCAGGGACAAAAATCTCCCCTTCTCTGCAGACATGAGTGAAAAGTTGAGTGAAAGCAGCGCAGGATTGTTGGAGCCAAACCCGGCAAGAATTCCAATGCCCTGCTTCTTCCAGCCACAGGTAGCCGCACAGTGAGTTGTGCAATTAGCCGTCTCTGCCCAGTGTTAATTATTATTGTAATTCTCTGTTGGGTGCAAGGCCTCCTGAACCACACAATTATAAAGTATATTCTTATTCTCGGTGCTGCTAAAGCTGCAGCAGTGTTATACATTAACTAAACATGTAAAACATGAAAATGGAAGTGCCAACAACATGCCCATACTTTCAGCTGTCCATGTCAGATATGCATCCAGTTTGGTTGTTTCCTGTGTTTGTGCCTCATGTAACGCAAAAACTCCATTAGATTTGTGTCCAGTCCATCTCCGATCCATCACAGCACTAGATCTGATAGATCTCTATTCTAGTCAATGTGTTAACTTCCACTGGATCCACTCCGTTACGTTCTGACTGTGTCTCTGATCCAGCAGGTCGGAGCCCTCTGGATCAAGACTTCTATTGTTTGCCGGATGCCGGAGCACGACGCATCAATCTCAACAGAGCAGATGGAGCGGGACAGGAAGTCAGGTTTCACTAAAACAAAATGAAAACATCCGGTTAATTTTCAGAATAAAACACTCTGTGTTATCACCAGATCGTATTTCACTTAACTACAACAACAAACAGTCATGATGAGAGCTAACTTGTGCTAACTGGAGTCAACAGGTCAGAGGTTTTCAGAGGACCAGAAAGACAACATGGATGAGGAGAGGAGGAGGAGAATCCTTGATTCAGTGATTACCGCGGGAAAACCTCGGTCACGACTCCAGCTGTCCGGTGCTCAGGTGGAGAATCCTTATCCATCTCAGCCGACCGCATCATCACTACTACTGTCTTCTTCTGCCGCTTCTTCGTCTTCTCCTACTTCATATATCAAACCAATATCCCACAACAACTCCACATAATCACACACAAAGCTACATGAACAGTTTTATTGTCTTTGGGTCGGAATTTAGAAAAGAAAAGAAAATGAATTGGCTGACTTCAGAGCCAAAGTAGTGAGTAACGAGAGCATTGATAGAAATGTAGTGGAGTCAAAAGTAATAAGTTTCAAGTAAAGTGGAGATACTTTAAAAATGTACTTATTAAATTTACTTTGTTACTGTCCACCACTGGCTCCATGTCACAGCCATCCTCAGGTCTTTGCTAGGGGTGTGCGATACCACAAATTTGGGTTTCAATCCGATACCAAGTAATACAGGGCCAGAATCGCCGATATCGATACAGATACTTTCTATTATTAAAAGTATCTTATGTACTTTGATGTATTACATGCGTGTTAAAACACAGGACAGTATTTAAAGGCAAACAACAAATACTCTGCCTGAAGCATTTCCCTCCTCCTCTCTTCTTTTCTCTTGAAACTCAGAGTTCTCTTTGACGTGGATTTTTATATGTTTTAACAAATTGGTGGTGTTACAACAGTAGCGAACAGCCTTCCTACACATGTCGCAGTTAGCTACATTTTCAGTGACAGCTGTAAAACAGCTCCACAAGATGCTCCTCTTACTTTCAGCCTTTAGAGAATGCAATGCATGTCTGATTGGCACCGTTAGTCAGGGTGTGCGCTGTGGCGCGATGCATGATGCGTTTGTTCACTGTTTGAGCACACAGGACAGCAGCAGTGGAGAAGCAAAGAGTTCAAGCACTAAGTGTGTTCAAGAGAACAGAACGTTGTTTGCACAGACAGCTCTACTCTTTGATGAAATGGATAAAACCTAGAAGAGAGAAACTGAAAATGGTATCGATCCTACTGACGCTAGAATCGATCTTCAAAAACGTGGCGTGGTATCTGTAGTATCGATATTTTGGGATCGATCCGCCCTCCCTTAGTCTTTGCATTAGCTCCCCATCAGTTCAGAATCCAGTTTAAAACTCTTGGTCAAGCTCCAGCTTCTATCAGAGAGCTGCTGAAGCCATACAACTCCAGAGGGACTCTGAGGTCCTCTGATGAGGGTTTGCTGGTTGTCACTCGCACCACACTCAAATCTAAAGGTGACTGTGCTTCTGCATTTGATGCTCCGCAACTGTGGATCAGTATTCTACTGAGGACACTTTGTGAGGCCTGTTCTAGAAAGGTGCTATATACAAAAACTTTATACTTAAAAACTGCTTCAATGAACAACTTCACATCATTTCTGTGAAGGTTGTTTTGAAGTCACACTCAGAAACGATAAATTCAGGAGGTAGCTCAAGGATAACTGTCCAAAGCATAAATTCCAGCTCTTAATTGCGATGTCACTCTTGGCATACACCCAGCGCTGCTGACTGATGATATTAATGTGCATTAGTGCAAGAAGATCCAAGGTTGGAAGTTCCCTCTTAGATCAATAAAGGGTGAACAGGTTTGTGTTACTAAATCATGACAACAAGCACAATCTCCAAACTGAATGCTTTAGCAACACGTAATGATGATAGTGCAGCGCAATGAATAACTTTCACTTTTCATATATGGTGGAATCCAAATCTGAAGACTTCTTTACCGCAGAGTGCATTTATTTTGCTTTATTCGGGACGTTGTGCCTAGCCACAGCAACCACCAAATCCCAGTCACATACAATGAACTCAGTGTTTGGAGAAGGGGTGTGACAAAATATTGATATGGCAATTGTTGGAGGACCTCTCTGAATGCCTGGTCCTCGCGTGTTCGTTTGATGAAGAAAATAGGAGGAGGTATTGAAGTTTCAAAAATCAGCTTTATTCTAAACACCAGTAGAAATTGCAAAGTGTACAGAGCTCTGGGTCTGACTATCGTGTCCCTGATCAACAACAGTGCTGTTCAGTTCGCGAAGTCTGAACCAACTACTTTTTCCCTGACCCAGTATTTATTAACACATAGGATGAATTTGAATTGTGCATGATTTGAGGGCGTTGTCTCCCCCTCATTGGCCCGAGGCGCGTCCACGTCATCCTCGTTCTGACCCCCATCATACTCCTCCAGGCCTGAGAAGTTGTCCTGAAACGTGAAAGTTAGAGCACACACATTCCTGTCTACCCTCAAGGATAACGTTCTCTCATCATTCACCAATGCACATCAGCTACGTGTGGTCTGCCACCTGCCCCCCTTAATTTCTGGGATACTGAACCTATGTCTGCTGATGCATGGAATTCTCCCAAGGCCCTGGTTCCTGTTTTTGGCTACATTACGTCTTACTTTTAATATGTCGTTGTGACTACGACCTTCAGGTCCTTCTTGTTGTTATGGTTTTCCGCTATCCAGACATGCAGTCATGGCGTTCTTTGGTTCTCAGTACTTTTCCACTCTCTCAGATGTTCAGGGTGACCGAGGCCTCAATACTGTACAGGTCTCAGTTCTCCGTGGTGCCAAGCTGCATGGTTTCAGTACACGCTATATTTGTATCTAAACACTCGTGATGATTAGTATATTTGGCTATATGAGTAAAATTAATATGATATAATATGATTAAGTAAATGAATGTGATTGAGTAAATAGTGACAATTGTGAGTATATAAGAGTGAGGTGTGGAGTCCCATATCCACACAATATATTGTCGTCCTGTGTGAAATCAATATCAATATGAGAGGCTGAATATCCATACTTTAATCTGATAAATACGGCGCTAGATTTCCCCATCAATTTGACTCATAGCGTCTCTACTTACTGACTCCACACGGTGGCGCTAATGACATGAATGAGAGGAACGTGATCAGCAGTTGATTGAGTGCAGAGGAAGTTGCTAAGCATCAGAAGAAGACAGCTGGATGGGGTGCTGGTGGCCTAGCGGTCTAAGCGCCCCACATATAGAGGCTATAGTCCTCGTCGCAGGGGTTGCCAGTTCGATTCCCGGCTGGTCGACCATTTCCTGCATGTCTTCCCCCGCTCTCTGCTCCCCACATTTCCTGTCTCTCTTCACTATCCTATCAAATAAAGGCAAAAAGCCCCAAACATATAACTTTAAAAAAGAAGACAGCTGGATGTCAGACAGCGGAGAAAAGGAGCAACAAATGTGCTAACTGATCAAGAGAGCATGGGAGGAATCTGCAAGTGAACGCTTAGAGTAACACAGAAATAAATTAATATGAAAATAAAACACTAAAATATTAAACCAGTAAAAGAAACTTAGATGCTATACTTAAAAAGTGACTTGAATATGAACTAGATGATATATAAATAAATGAATGAATGAAAGAATAAATAAATAGATAGATAAATAAATAAATAAATAAATAAGGTAAGATGGAATAAGACTCAGTTAAAAGCTTGACTTAAAGGTCAGTGTTGAGTTTCCTTTTAAAAATGACAACACTGAGGGGAGCTGGCTGAGACGTCAGGAGACGGTCTGAGCAGGAGCAGGGTAGTTTTGTTGAAGATGTGTGCACGTGACTCAGGGCCTGATCTGCTAAGATCCCAAATAACGAGCGCTAGTTTGCGTGTGCAAATAATAGTTTTGCACGTGTTATTTCTGGGCGTGTTGCGGGTGATCTACTCGCAAATCATAACAAGTGCAAAAGTGATGCGGACCGCCCTTTAATGAGTATTTTGCGTGTTCTATCGGCTGTCACCATGGAGAGTTTGAGAGAGCACAGTAGCCTTAAGCGATAAATTAAGTTTGAAGCCATGGAGTTGGAGGTCTTTATGATTGAGGGAACTAAACACATCAGTGAACTCCAGCAAAGGTGAATGCTGTGAGGAAAAAAACAGAAGATCTGCCGATGAAATAAACGCATCTACTCTACTCCAAAATGCAATCAATGTTTTGATGGAGTTTGGAAAGATGGATGACGCACTCAAGTCTGCATAGAGAGTTTCACTCACCTGCACTCATGGTGGACTTAACGTGACATAGAGAACTCCCTATTAGTTACTGCTCGTATTAAGCAATGGGGAAATGCTCCTACGTGTTATAAAGGAGCACGATGTGCAAGATTAGCACGGGTCTTCCACCAGATCCATGTGCGGTAAGATTCCAGCTTTTCGGCGGCACAGCTCTGTGCTCTCTCGTCCATCAACACCCACTGGTTGTGTTTTCGGAACGCAGCACAGAGCAGGCCTGCGAACAGCTGGAGTCATGTGACCAAGGTTTCCCCGCGGTAATCACTAAATCAAGGATTCTCCTCCTCCTCTCCTCATCCATGTTGTCTTTCTGGTTCTCTGAAAACCTCTGACCTGTCAGTGTTGCCAACTCCTCAGCGAGGAAAGTAGCTATTGGCTGTCTTAAAAGTCTCTAGAAGTCGCTAAATGACATCATCGCCTAACTTGCATAATCTGAATTGTAATAGATGCTGTCAGAGAGACATGTAATATTGAGGGAGAGACAAAAAGAGGTTAAAAAACACCCTAAATATGTTTATAAATACACTTATGAGCCTAAAAAATCAAGGTAAAACATTACATTTTTCAACAATATTATTTTCAAAATATTCATTGTATACAATCTACATCAGTGGTCCCCAAACTACGGCCGGATACGGCCCGCCTCCACATTTGGCCCAGACCCCTGAACAATAGCCTACCAGAGACGGTTATTTGGTTATTATTTATTTCACAAATAGTGTTATTTATTTCCTGACTTTTTTCTGTGAAGATCCCAGAGAGGGTTATTTGGTTATTATTTATTTCATAAATAGTGTTATTTATTTCATTAATAGTGTTATTTTTTATTTCCTGACTTTTTTTTCTGTGAAGATCCCGGACAGGGTTATTAATATTTGATTATGTGTGGCTTTCTGGAAAACAACAAATGTTTTACGTTTAGGCACCCCTGCGATCGTCACACTTTTTCTGTTACAAACTGACCCCGGCCCCCATCAGAGAAGTGAAAAGTTATGTGGCCCTCACAGGAAAAAATTTGGGGACCCCTGATCTACATTAACAATCTAAATGGATCGGCCAGTAGTGTCGTCATACCTGCGCGATTCATTTGCAGTTACACTGGACTGCTGCGTGACTCAGACTGAGCTGTCTTTGAGTGCTTTGGGACGTGGGAGGGGGCCCACGGCAGCACCCACTGCTCATTTAGAACAATACATGCTTTCATTTCAGGGTCTCCAAAAGTCTCAAATAACACTAGAGAAAGTTGCTAGATTTGTCGCTAGTTGATTTTTGAAAAAGAGTCGTTAGAGGGGTCTGAAAACTAGCTAAAAACAGCAACAAAGTCGCTAAGTTGGCAACACTGTGACCTGTTGACTCCAGGCCTGGCTCTGCTCATCATGACGGTTTGTTGTTGTAGTTAAGTGAAATATGATGTGGTGATAACACAGAGGGCCTGATCTACTAAAGGTTTGCGTGTATAAAAACACGTGCAAACTTGATAGCGCACGCAAATCTGATGTACTAACCGGGAGCACCGAGGATTGCATCTGTCAAATGAGCAAAATAGCACTCGCAATCCATTTAGCGTGTTTGCCTTCATGAATATGCAGAATACATGTAGATCATCATAACGGCAAAATACTGGGAGGAGGAGTTCCAAATGTAATCATTTAGCACACGCAATGTGATTTATCAAACCTGTGACCATTTGCGGTCTGTGTTTTTGGGTCTATATTTAGCACATTTGAAAGGCGGGTGCAAACTGGTACAGCGCTACGCACACATGTCTGCGGTCACTGTGGAGAGAAGGAGGCATAGGTGCAATGACAGACAACAGAGAGAGAGAATCCTCCATGTGCGTGTCAACATATTTGGACTGTCAGAAATAAAAATAGTAGAGACATATCATCTATCCAGCAATGCCATGTTTGAGGTGCTGGATGACCTAAGGGCTGATTTGGAGCCAGTCACAAAAAGGAGTCATGTCATATCTCCTAATGGAGAAACTGCATTTTCTTGCGTCTGGATCATTCCAGCGCACCAGCGCAGTTAGTGCCGGCGTCTTCCAGTGTCCACCTGTGTGTAGTGAACGTTCATCTCCTGTGCTCTCCTCTCCCTCTTCATTCGCCAGAGGGCGCGCGCAACATTGGTCACAGCTCTCACTTCCTGTGCAATGGCCTGTAAACCCATCCGTCTAATTTCTTTGTTGCTGAAGCAACAATGTCGTCATAACAATCTGGACGCCCTCCACCACAACCCAGGCTGAAGAGCTGCAGCACTTCTTATTTCACCTCCATAATGTTTTTGTTTATGTATTTTTTGGGTGGGGGCTTTTTGCCTTTATTTGATAGGATAGCTGAAGAGAGACAGGAAATGGTCGCGGCCAGGAGTGGAGCTGGGAGCCTCTGCGACGAGGACTGTAGCCTCTGTAGTTGGGGCGCTTAGACCGCTAGGCCACCAGCGCCCCATACCGTCTCTGTTTGTGTATCAGAAAACCACTGTAACCTGGAGTGCTTTAGCTCCAAAGATACGTTTGAAAACCAAGTACTACAGATCTTAAATCAACAGCCTCTCACGCTTCACTTTAAGAACAAGAGCTGCAGATGAACGGCTCAAACTCCGCCAGTGTCCTGCTCCTGAGGGGGGAAACTGCTCGGGCTGCGTGCATCATGCCATGAGATTACATTTCATATGATTACAGACTGCTTCATTTATGCAGCAGTTCTTTTGTGCTGAAATTAGATGCAAGTACAACAGTTGTTCCCCTGTTACATATCAGACAAAGGAACTGCTAAGGAGCCTGGGCTGTTGTAAAACAGTACACTTGTTGTTACCATGGTAACCGCGGATATTTCCAAAGTTATTCAGGTCTCAAGTCTCAAGGTTTACAGCTTCCAGCTTGTGTCAGCGAGAACGGGCACTACCATCACCAATGTCCCTCAATAAGTGTCAATCAACAGCTTAACGGGTCAAATCCCTCACTGTCTGGACAGACCGTCAGGGGGAAGGTATCGCCTGCTGTGGAATCACCTGCATTCAAATGAAAGGATGGCAGAGCAGGAGAGCATGGGAGGAATCTGCAAGTGAACGCTTAGAGAAACACAGAAATTAATATGAAAATAAACACTAAAATATTAAACCAGTAAAAGAAACTTAGATGCTATACTTAAAAAGTGACTTGAATATGAACTAGATGATATATAAATAAATGAATGAATGAATGAATAAATAAATAAATAGATAAATAAATAAATAAATAAATAAGGTAAGATGGAATAAGACTCAGTTAAAAGCTTGACTTAAAGGTCGGTGTTGAGTTTCCTTTTAAAAATGACAACACTGAGGGGAGCTGGCTGAGACGTCAGGAGACGGTCTGAGCAGGAGCGGAGTAGTTTTGTTGAAGATGTGTGCACGTGACTCAGGGCCTGATCTACTAAGATCCCAAATAACAAGCGCTAGTTTGCGTGTGCAAATAATAATTTTGCACATGTTATTTCTGGGCGTGTTGCGGGTGATCTACTCGCAAATCATAAGTGCAAAAGTGATGCAGACCACCCTTTAATGAGTATTTTGCGTGTGCTATCAGCTGTCACCATGGAGAGTTTGAGAGAACAGAGTGGCCTTAAGCAATAAATGAAGTTTGAAGCTATGGAGTTGGAGGGCTTTGTGGAGGAGGGAAATAAACACATCAGTGAACTCCAGCAAAGGTGAATGCTGTGAAAAAAAAACAGAAGATCTGCCGATGAAATAAACGCATCTACTCCACTCCAAAATGCAATCAGTGTTTTGATGGAGTTTAGAGAGCGATTTGATGGAGGCCTGTCCCTGCTTTTTATTTTTTACTCATCCTGCCAACGTTGCACCTTCTGAGCGCTCATTCTCCAAGTTAAAACTAACTAAAAACCCCTTGATGAGCACGGTGGGACAGGAGAGACTGAGTGGACATGTTATCTATTGAGAATGACAGAGCAAAGAAAATGGGCATACAGTGCATTGTGGGCAAGTCCACGGAGCTTAAGGCTTGTCCAAACAGTGGTGAGTGGGCTGAGTACTTCATATTGATTTTTTGTTTGTATGTGAAGATGTGGGCCACTGTGCCAATTTGACTAAACTTTATATGTAACGGGTTGAGTTAGGACCCACAAGCAGTATCGGAAGCCAAGAGATCAGTTGGTAATGACCTTTATTTAACAGTTCATCAATAGACACGAGCAACAGGTGAATAGTCTCTCTACCTCGAACACAGGTAGGGAATCGAGTCTCTCGGGGCTCGATGACAGCCTGACGAATTGAGCACCGGTGACAGACAGATCCTGGAGGGAGTTGAAGAACAGACTCACTCGAACTCCACAGGAGGACAGGACGCCAAACGGCCACAAGGACGGACAGGCAGAACCCCGGAAGGGCGAAGGCAGAACTCATAGTCAGGGACAGAAGGCGAAGGTGTTTTCCTGGGAAGCGGCGAGGAGGGATGGTCACGGGCAGGCAGGGTCGGCAACAGGAGATCAGTCCGGAGAAGAACGCTGGAAAGTCTTGCATGAGGTCAAAGAACAATCTGGCAAGGAGTGGAGAGTGGCTGCTGCTTATAAACCAGCTTGACTGCAGATGAGGAGCAGGTGAGTGTGCAGGTGAACCGGGTTGCCTGATGAGGGGGCGTGGCTGGCCAGCAGAGTGGAGCAGAGGCAAGGAGAGTGGAAAATTACTGACAGAGGGGAGGAGGTGAGCAGACTGTGACATTATATCTGTTGATACAGTGACCTACTGTGCTCTCATTAGTTGAAAAAGTTAAAGTGGGTGTCAGAATGGTGCGTTCGCTATCCGTGGTGCTGAACTGCTTTGAATTTGTGTTGTTTTATTATTAGCCGAATATTTGTGTTGTTCTCTTGGTTTGTTAGACTTCATGTCCGTTTGATGGACTTCAAAATGACATAACTGTGTAAAAACTGTAGTAATGCTTGTAAGCCCCGCTGTTGCGGGCATGTTGTAAAGTTATGATGAGCTTTGTAGTGACCGCAACCATGAGTGTGTAACGCTGTGCCAGTTTGCACCTGTCTTTCAAACGTGCAAAAATACCACTCGCTATCTGCTTCAGGTTTGATAGATCACATTGCGTGTGCTAAATGATTACATTTGCATCTCCTCCTCCCAGTATTTTGCGCGTTCTGATGATCTACATGTTTTCTGCATATTCATGAAGGTAAAAACGCTAAATGGATAGCGAGTGCTATTTAGCTCATTTGAAAGACGCAATCCTCAATGCTCCCGGCTAGTACATCTGCTTTGTGCGCGCTTTCAAGTTTGCCCGTGTTTTTATACATGCAAACCTTTAGTAGATCAGGCCCTCAGTGTTTACTTTATGATTGGTTAGGTATTTATTAGGTAATAAAAATATCAGGTTAAACCAGCCCTCTTAAACCCAGTGTGAAAACTTGTTAAAAAACGTAATTGAACATATTCGAAAAATTGATCGAAGTTGAGTTCTAATATTTTCACATAGTTTTTAGTATTTACATATGGTCTGAAATATCATAGGTACAAGGTCTTTTTTTAATTCGGGTGACCATGTTACGGCTTGAGCAAAGGACCAGGACCCAAATGCAGAGTACAGGGAAAAAGTATTTATTAAGCAAAAACCAAGGTTCAACAAAAAGCGCCTTGCGGGTAAAAACAACTGAGAAAAAGTACAAAACTAGGAGTAACACAAAATCACCCAAAAGGGGAAAAAGGTTCTATCAAAAACTCCCAAACAAAAACTAGGAATCAATCCTCTGGAAACAACTCAAGATAAGTAAACAGAAAAGCGTGGCTTGAATCTCCTCAGGAGCAAGGCTACAACGGGACATGGAGCATGCGGCTAGAGGAATAATCTGGCACTGGAGGAGTGTTTGGTGGTGGCTTAAGAAGCCAGTGCTGATGAGCAGATCAGGGACAGGTGTGCCTGATGAGCCTCACTGCTGAGGAGACCGGCCCCGCCCCTACCCATGCAACCTGCAGGCAGAGAGAGAGAGGGTTAGGGCAAATCACACAACAAATCAGGACCATAACAGACCAGAGGCTTTAAATGTGATCTGAGCCTCAGAACAACGCTGAGAAAAGACTGGTTAACATACTCCGGACAGAACACAAAAACAAAACAGTGGTTTGGTCATGTTTTTACCAATTTGCAAAATATCTCCCATTTTACAGCAATGTTATTCTGAATACAGAGAAGACATGTCAAGGAGTTTAATAACACACAGCAGGAGAGGGAGAGAGAGGGAAGAGCCAGAGAGAGAGAGCAGTTGATTTTATTGGTCCGTTGACATTGATGGCGTACTGACTTCCAGGCCAGCCAGAGGGCTTATACAGTTATCCACACTAAACATAATGAGGACCCACATTAGGTCCTGCATTTCAGATCAGTCTGTATCTGCTTTTTTTTAACTCACAAACTCATGATTCCTTTCTCACCTTCCTCTCGTGCTCGTCCCATCTCGCCATCCCCAGCCTCCAATCCCATCGCTCGCTTTGACTTAAAACAACAACAAGGCTGTCAGCTAAGTCCATGGGGCCCAATCCATCACGAGGAGATGTTGGCTGGATTGGGAGAAGAGACGATGGTTGAGGAGGAGGGGCTGCACAGAGGATGGGGGCAGGGGCGGCTGGACTTAAATGGCTGCTCATAATTTTCACCTCAAAGCAACTGACTTATAGAGATTGGATTGGGAAGTGTCCTTGATGGAGGTCAAAATCATAATGAGAAGAACACTTATGTGGCGTCTTCTTCTTCCTCACAAGATAAATGGCAATGGCTGAAGGAAATACTGAGCCTGCGCTCTAAGAGGTGGAAATATTCCACAACTTAAAGTGAAGTAAAGAGAATCACTAATGGATGTAAAGCATTACTGTTTACTGTCTTTATATTCCAAACAGTATTTAGGAGAAAATGTAAACACAAATTACACTGAACAAAAAGTATTAAAGCAACACTTGTTTTTGCTCCCATTTTTCATGAGCTGGACTCAACGTAAACATAAACAAAAGGCCTATTTCTCTCAAATATTGTTCACTCATCTGTCTAAATCTGTGTTAGAGAGCACTTCTCCTTTGCCCAGATAATCCACCCACCTCACAGGTGTGGCATATCAAGATGCTGATTACACAGCATGATTATTGCACAGGTTTGCCTTACCCCGAAAGTCCACAGGATGCATTCGCGCCGCGTTACGTCTGCGACCCGGCTTTGCTCCGTCCGAGGGCTTGCACCCTGGTCCACAGGATGCATGTTTGGAGCAAAGCGCCAGATCAGAGCAGCCAGGATCAGCATGGTCCAGGCAAGAGAGAACCACATACAAACAACAGGTTACAGAGCCTTCTGGGGTTGGATTACTGCTCATTTGGAGAGTATTCTGTTACTTTTATGCTTTAATCATCACTGAGTATGCTGCATAACTGTAAAGTTTATTTTTTGCAGGTTTAGATGAGTTTAAAATTAATAATTCTGCTCTACTTTGTTGTCCTGTTACGTTCTGACACAGTGATCATCTTAAAGTCCTGTTACCTTCTGACACAGTGATCATCTTAAAGTCCTGTTACGTTCTGACACAGTGATCATCTTAAAGTCCTGTTACCTTCTGACACAGTGATCATCTTAAAGTCCTGTTACCTTCTGACACAGTGATCATCTTAAAGTCCTGTTACCATCTGACACAGTGATCATCTTAAAGTCCTGTTACCTTCTGACACAGTGATCATCTTAAAGTCCTGTTACCTTCTGACACAGTGATCATCTTAAAGTCCTGTTACGTTCTGACACAGTGATCATCTTAAAGTCCTGTTACCTTCTGACACAGTGATCATCTTAAAGTCCTGTTACCTTCTGACACAGTGATCATCTTAAAGTCCTGTTACCATCTGACACAGTGATCATCTTAAAGTCCTGTTACCTTCTGACACAGTGATCATCTTAAAGTCCTGTTACCTTCTGACACAGTGATCATCTTAAAGTCCTGTTACCTTCTGACACAGTGATCATCTTAAAGTCCTGTTACCTTCTGACACAGTGATCATCTTAAAGTCCTGTTACCTTCTGACACAGTGATCATCTTAAAGTCCTGTTACCTTCTGACACAGTGATCATCTTAAAGTCCTGTTACCTTCTGACACAGTGATCATCTTAAAGTCCTGTTACCTTCTGACACAGTGATCATCTTAAAGTCCTGTTACCATCTGACACAGTGATCATCTTAAAGTCCTGTTACCTTCTGACACAGTGATCATCTTAAAGTCCTGTTACCTTCTGACACAGTGATCATCTTAAAGTCCTGTTACCTTCTGACACAGTGATCATCTTAAAGTCCTGTTACCTTCAGACACAGTGATCATCTTAAAGTCCTGTTACCTTCTGACACAGTGATCATCTTAAAGTCCTGTTACCTTCTGACACAGTGATCATCTTAAAGTCCTGTTACCTTCTGACACAGTGATCATCTTAAAGTCCTGTTACCTTCTGACACAGTGATCATCTTAAAGTCCTGTTACGTTCTGACACAGTGATCATCTTAAAGTCCTGTTACCTTCTGACACAGTGATCATCTTAAAAGGATATTTCAGTTTTTTTGAAGTGGGGTCGTATGAGTTACAGTACACTATTACTCCTGCTAGCCACAATGTGTGTCGGTGAGCTCTTCCCCTTTAATGAGAAAATTCCCAGAGGACCGGCAGGCTAGCTCTGCTACAATTCTCTGCAGACGGGGCCTCCTATTTTGCGTAATTTTGCTAAAGTTGAGAAAATATGGTCCAGGAACTCATCACGGTGCAAATGCATGAACCAGTAGAAAAAATTGGAGCTTTTGAGTTTGCCGTCAGAAACCCCCTTTGTTTTTGCACTATTTTTGGACGCACCTCTCAGACCGGTGTTCTTCCGCTGCATTAGCACGGATACACGCCGGTCTAAAAGACCCCAGAACTACAGAAAGGCCAGAAAGGTGGATTAAGAGAACTGCAGCTTGTTAACCCTTTGCATCAGTGACTCCTTCTATCAGACAATACTGTCACTTCATGTTCCATGTCTTTAATGCATCACAAGTAGCCAGTTACAAAATGATGTGACTGTTCACAATAGAAAGTAAACTGAGGCAGACTAATTATCCTGTCTCATGCTGCATAGTTGTGCCGTGTGCTCATGTGCCCAACATCTACTAATTTATGCTGGCTATTTTGGTCCTGCATTTAATCTCAGGCACATTTTCTGTGGTGCTCCCACACCTGAGCACCCCTCTTAACTCATTTTCTATGGCTTCACTGTGTCAGCCATACTTCAGCATGACTTTGATTGAACAGTACTTCTCTTGTGACTTCTCATGTTCACCACCGATACATCTCCAAACACTTTTCATTACTGTCCTGTCTCCTGTGGGCTTTACAGCCCTACATGTCCCGCAGCATGTTATATCACAGCTATAAACTTCTTTTATCATGGGACAGAGTCGGTCATGTCCACACTGCACAGGCATGCTATTGCTGACTCCCCACACACACTCATCCATTCCCATGCATATTATTACTTTGTGGGGGTTAGCCCTGGTCTTTATAGCTCAAATGGGAATTTAGATAAAGCTGTTCTGAATACTGATGTTATGATGTATTCATACCAGTATTGTAGTACCCGAGTCCAACTTGAGTCCTGACTCAACTTAAACCGAAGCACTGATGACTTAGACCTGTATTGCACTCAAACATTGACTTTCTTAGGACTCGCAAGACAGAGAGGAGGACTCAGACTTATTTATGGAGAGACAGTTTTATTGTTTTGTCAGATTTTATTAGGCCCTGATCATTTGAGCAAGCTGCATGCACATTCACCTGCCTTCTTGTACAGCAGCAGCTCCTTCCAGGATGCCTAAAGGAGGTTTACCATCTGTGTGTTTACAAGCAAGTGCAACCTGTTTGATTGAGTGTTTGATGAGTAACTAAACCCCACACCACCCTTTCAGATGAACACTTATTTATGAGGATTAAGTAGTGCTGTAAATCAGTGTGGGCCTTGACCCCAGCAGTTGAGTATAAAGTATTACAATTAATCAAACTGTGTTGTAAATTGTGCGTTGAGAGACTGCCCTCTACAGGTCAAAACCAGCAAAACCAGCTCCTGCAATGTCATTTTTCTAACAGCTTACGGGTACACAATGATGTACTTGATGCACACGCTCGTCACCCGGCTCAGTAAACCGGGAGGAGTGAAGTGGACTAGGAGAACAGCACGGCCTGATAGTGACTGTGACTTCAGTGGTTGGATCATTCTGTTAGCATGGATTAAATAAGTGTTTATGTGAGAGTTGCAAGTTTCCAGAATTTAGGAAGATGGTTTTTAGTTTCTGTAGTTTGGTTTTTAGATTTTTCCAATTTAAGCAAGCTGATAACTTTAGCTGTAATCTGTGATGAATGGCATTTGTCTTCATTTTACTGCCCTCTACTGGTCTGGTGGTGTAGTACATTTCCTTTTTTTTTTTTCATCTATCCGGAGCTTCAGCCTGTGGTCGAAACGCAGAGAACAATTGGGGCACAGGAACCTTTTGGTTCCTGGGAAAGTAGCTCTGGGGACTAAAAGCTACTCTGTTAAACTCATTGTGTCACAGTCTGCTCACCTCCTCCCCTCTGTCAGTAATTTTCCACTCTCCTTGCCTGTGCTCCACTCTGCTGGCCAGCCACGCCCCCTCATCAGGCAACCCAGTTCACCTGCACACTCACCTGCTCCTCATCTGCAATCAAGCTGGTTTATCAGCAGCAGCCACTCTCCACTCCTTGCCAGATTGTTCTTTGACCTCATGCAGACTTTCCAGCGTTCTTCTCCGGACTGATCTCCCGTTACCGACCCTGCCTGCCCGTGACCATCCCTCCTTGCCGCTTCCCAGGAAAACACCTACGCCTTCTGTCCCTGACTACGAGTTCTGCCTTCGGCCTTCCGGGGTTCTGCCTGTCCGTCCTTGTGGCCGTTTGGTGTCCTGTCCTCCTACGGAGTACGAGTGAGTCTGTTCTTCAACTCCCTCCAGGATCTGTCTGTCACCGGTGCTCAATTCGTCAGGCTATCATCGAGCCCAGAGAGACTCGATTCCCTACCTGTGTTCGAGGTAGAGAGACTATTCACCTGTTGCTCGTGTCTATTGATGAACTGTTCAATAAAGGTCATTAACAACTGATCTCTTGGCTTCTGATACTGCTTGTGGGTCCTAACTCAACCCGTTGCACATTGTAATGACAGATGCTGTGGATAAATCCACCCAAAAAAATGAATATACCAAAACCCACAAATATCACATATTTAGATTTATAGTGGAAAAATACACTGACTGTATATTCTGTAAGTGTTTATGTTTTCAACATTGTTTTGAAAACATTCATGCATCTCCTCTGCATCATGTAGGTCAGTGAAGGTGAAGCAACTCTGATGAAGTGTTCGTTTTATTTTAAGATGCGCTGTAGTGTTTTCATATTGAAAGATACTTCCAGAAAACAGCTCACATAAAACCTGCTGGTTTGAAGGATTATTATAGTAACATTTTTCTGTTGGTACTGTTAGATATTCAGCGAACACACAACCTGGTTTCATTTAACCCCCTCTTCATCTGTGCTGCCTTAAAGGCCTCCGGCGCAGGAATGAGATAGAGATAGAGAGATATACTTTATTTGTCCCCTGTTGGGGGAAATTCTTTTGTTACAGCAGCTTACAACACAGGACAGGGGAATACAACAACATAGTTAAAAAATATACTAACAATAGTAATAGCAATGACAAGGGTAAAATATAATATAACGTAAAAATAAAATATATGGCAACTATTACAGATGTATACACACTATGTACACTTCTATCTGATAAATAGATAAGGTAAGTTATTGCATGATAAAAATTGCACCAGGTTATTTAAAAACAAACATACACAGTATGAAGAACAGTGTGATTCAGATGGATACAGTAGTTATTTGTGAATGTGCCAAGTCACATAGTAACTTCCATGTAGTGGAATGAAAGATGAGAACAGCTGATTAACGGGACACAGCAGTGCTGGTGTTAAACAGTCTGATTGCAGATGGGATGAAGGACCTGCGGTAGCGCTCCGTCCTGCAGGGTGGGAGTCTCAGTCTGCTGCTGAAGGAGCTGCTCAGGGACCCCACAGTCTCATGCAGGGGGTGAGAGGGGATTGTCCATGATGGATGTCAGCTTGGCTAACATCCTCCTCTCACCCACCTCCTCTATGGAGTCCAGAGGACAGCCCAGGACAGAACTGGCCCTCCTGACCAGTCTGTTAAGTCTTTTCCTGTCCCTGTCTGTGCTCCCTGCTCCCCAGCAGACCACTGCATAGAAGAAAGCAGACGCTACCACAGTGTCATCAAATGTCTGTAACAGAGTCCTGCACCCTCCGAAGGACCTCAGTCTTCTCAGCAGGTGCAGACGACTTTGGCCCTTCTTGTACAGGGTGTCGGTGTTGTGTGACCAGTCCAGTTTATTGTTGAGGTGAAGACCCAGGTATTTGTAGGTCTCCACCCTCTTGATGTCCAACCCCTGGATGTTCACCGGTGCAGTCTGGGGTGTTTTCCTGCGGAAGTCGATCACCATCTCCTTGGTCTTGCTGGTATTGAGCTGAAGTTGGTTTTGCTCACACCAGTAGACAGAGTCCATGATGACCTCCCTGTACTCCAGCTCGTCCCCCTCAGACACACACCCCATGATGGCTGTGTCAACGGAGAACTTGAGCTGTAGCTGAAGTCCGAGGTGTACAGAGTGAAGAGGAAGGGGGAGAGCACTGTCCCCTGTGGTGCTCCTGTGCTGCAGACTATCGTGTCGGACACACGGTCCTGGAGCCTCACATACTGAGGTCTATTGGTGAGGTAGTCTGTAGTCCATGCAGCCAGGTGACAGTCCACGCCCGCCCTCTCAAGCTTCCCTCAGAGCAGAGAAGGTTGGATTGTGTTGAATGCACTGGAGAAGTCAAAGAACATGACTCTGACAGTGCAGCCAGGGTTCTCCAGGTGGGACAGGGATCTGTGAAACAGGTAGATGACAGCATAATCTACCCCAATGTCCGGCTGGTAAGCAAACTAATGAATCAAAGTTCACTTACAGGAGTGCATTAACATTGTTATTATAGATAACAAGAGGTGGCATGTGTCAATTTTAGGCCCACTGTGTGCGTATGTAAAGTTTGTAAATGAAATCCCAGGTCGAGGAAGTAGAATTCATACAAATGCAATTCTTATACCGCGCTCCAGGCTACAGTGTGTAGATAAGGGGCTCTTTTACCTGAACCGAGCCTCCCAGCTAGGACTTCCTCCAGGCTGTTTACTGCCCCCTTCATAACCTCAAGCTGAGGAGTGCTGCTGGCTCCTTTTTTCTCTCTCTCTTC
The DNA here is from genome assembly GCF_009762535.1 of Notolabrus celidotus. Lineage (NCBI taxonomy): Eukaryota > Metazoa > Chordata > Actinopteri > Labriformes > Labridae > Notolabrus > Notolabrus celidotus. The sequence continues at coordinate 35,357,242 of NC_048280.1, read as the reverse complement.
TCCATCCTTGGATATCTGTGTTGCTCTACATGAACTGCCTCCTGTGCCAGACTGTCTGCCTCAGTTCTTTCTCCTCATTACTCCGCTTGCACGTGGGCGGTGATCCTCAGTGTAACGCCGCCGTTTAACTAAGTTTTAGCTGCAAAATGCAGTGAACATCAGAGATCAGACATGCTGGCCACTTGCAGACATTCTGCGGACAAAATATCATCACTCAACGCTGAAATGTTGTCGTGTTACATTCTTATTTTCATCTTCACTGGATCCGCCGCGCTCTGTGCAGTCACATGCCTCAGGTTAGAGCTTTTTTTAGAATCAAACTAAACAGTGGTTGTTTCAGCAGAGTGTGCACCTACAATCATAAGTACAATCCGGTATTGTCTCCTCTCCTCCTAAAGAAGAAAAGAAGAAACTGCTCATGTGTTTGTGTGCGATCGCTTGCGCATGTGTAGTGATGAACTTTCACTGTGGATGGGCGTGGGAGCCGCACACTAGCAGCAAAAAAAACAGATGGCTGCTCAAATATTCATACAGCCGATTTGTAAACGTGCTCTGCTCATTGCTGCCTGACCGGCCTCACGTGCTGGAGGCGGAGGAGCAGGAGAAGGAGGAGGAAGACAAGAAGGAAAGGAGGAGTCAGGAGGAGAAAGAAGACAAGAAAACAAAGAGGGAGGGCAGAGGAGAGAGAGGGAGAGGGGAAGTGATGGATGGTGGGTTGACAGTTGTACCTAACATGCAAACATCCATACAGTGGGGACTTTAAATGACCTGCTTCATGGAGGTCAGGTTGGATGCTTCGTCAAACTCTGCCTGCGGCTTATTAGTCTGAAGACACCACTTCACATTCAGTCATTTCTTCTAACCTGACCCAAAGCAGCAGACACATCAGTCCACAGCCAGACAAAAAAAGTCAAGCCACAGATCAGCGTCCTCTTTCTACCTGTTCGTCATATCTTCCTTTTTTTCTCACATGGGTGAAAAACCTCTGTCCCCAGCTGACTTTGTGTATTTGGGCTTCAAATATTCATCTTGTTAGATTCCTGGCAGCAGACGTGTCTTGTTCAGTGGGGCCTGCTGCTGTTTGACCTCCTCAGCTGTGACTGGAAATCTGATGATCTCAGATCTTCTGCACTACACTTTAATGATTTATACCTTGACTAGGACATGACCATTTTATGCAGCAGCCTCTCAAAGAGATTCAGAATAACATTTAGGATGAGTGTTGCCTCATTAGAACCTTTATTATTACTGAATCGTTTTTCTCTTGAGACCACCTCCATTAAGAAAGTGACTTTGGTGTCTCAGAAGAGAAGGTGGAAGTGGCTTGACTGTGTTTCAACCATTCTAAACATCCTCTATTTAATGTTGTGTGACTCAACAACCTTAAAGCTAGGGTTGGTAGTCTCGGAAAACCAGCATGAACTTGAATGTAGCTTTTCCTCATGACTCCGTCTAACCCCTCCCCTCCTCCCTCGGAGCTCCTCCAAAACGACGCCCCCCCCGCTCACATGCACGAGCGCCGCTGATTCTCGACCATATGATGGTGACTGATTCAAAACCGGTCCTCACCAAAACATTCTCATAGTGAAAGTTAAAAACACAAACAAACATGGCTGCTGTTAGTACTCACAACTGTCATTCTAGCATTATCCAGTTGTACCAGTGACACGATATCAGGAGAAAAGTTATAACACATATATAACACTGTAACAACTCTACTGTTTGTTAAACATGTTCAGTGTAGATGTTCTTAATTCCTACAGTGTTGACAGTCAGTGAAGGCATCAGGAGAGGTGTAGAGTGTGCGAGTGGGAGAGAGGAGAGACAAGAGGAGAAGTTCTTCATTCATTCAAACATTGATTGTTGTTTTGTTGGTTGGCGTGATCACAGCCGACAGTGACCGGTTATTAAAGATCAACGTGTTCACGAATCGGCTCGTCATCACTACAGAGTCCGGACGGACGCTACAATACATATACATTTCGGTAGGACTTACTGAACTTCATTAATTATTCTGCTTGTTGGTGAGAGCTTTTTAGACTCTGATCCGGACTACAGTCCTGAGCAAAGCACCTCATCAGGTCAGAGGGGACAGGCCCGAGGACGAGCGAGAGGGGCAGTAAATAGAGTCAGGGGAAGTAGAGGCAGGAGACGGGGAATTGGAGGAGTGCACGCCGGGGAAATGTACGCGCAGGAGGAGGGCAGAACGGCTGGACGGGATTTGATTGGTTTAAAATTTGGGGAGCCAAAACACGGTGATTGGTTAGTGTTTTCCCAGGTTTACTCCGGCTGTAGATAGCAGCTTTTTTTTCACTCTTTTTAAAGAACACATCATGTATTGATTACCATCAGAACATAAAGATCATTTTAACCAGTATAACAAAAAGTGTATCTAAATGATTACCAACCCCAGCTTTAATTGTCTTCTCTGAGATGAGATCCTTATTTACTTTTGTGCATTGCCTTTACACTGCTTGGCAGTACCTGCATCCAAATTGACTTGAAGCACTTTGTTACTCTTCCTGATCTTGTTTCCTCTTGTCTAGATCTCTGCTTGTGTTGTTCTTGTTCTCGTATGTACGTCGCTTTGGATAAAAGCGTCTGCTAAATGACATTGTAACATTGTAACATTGTAACATCGTAACGTTCTACCTATGATATTTCAGACCATATGTAAATACTACAAACTATGTAAAAATATTAGAACTCAACTTCTATCCATTTTTCAAAAATGTTCAATTAAGTTTTTTAACACGTTTTCACACTGGGTTTTAAGTGGGCTGGTTTGACCTGATATTTATTACTTTTTTAAAAAAAATATACACTACCGTTCAAAAGTTTGGGGTCACCCAGACAATTTCGTGTTTTCCATTAAAACTCACACTTTTATTTATCAAATGAGTTACAAAATGAATAGAAAATATAGTCAAGATTTTTATTTGAAATAATAATTTTGTCCTTCAAACTTTGCTTTCATCATAGAATGCTCCCTTTGCAGCAACTACAGCATTGCAGACCTTTGGCATTCTAGCTGTTAAGTTGTTGAGGGAATCTGAAGAAATGTCACCCCACGCCTCCTGAAGCACCTCCCACAAGTTGGATTGGCTTGATGGGCACTTCTTGCATACCATACGGTCAAGCTGCTCCCACAACAGCTCAATGGGGTTGAGATCTGGTGACTGCACTGTCCACTCCATTACAGACAGAATACCAGCTGCCTGCTTCTTCCCTAAATAGTTCTTGCATAATTTGGAAGTGTGCTTTGGGTCATTGTCCTGTTGTAGGAGGAAATTGGCTCCAATCAAGCACTGTCCACAGGGTATGGCATGGCGTTGCAAAGTTGAGTGATAGCCTTCATTATTCAAAATCCCTTTTATGCTCTGACCTGTAAAATAAGATGTTTCTTAACAGATTTTTCAGAGTTGTGGATGTTTATTTTCACTCAGATTTTTGATTACACATTACATGTTGATAGTCTATGTGAATTTTAAACATTCCATTTATGTTTCCAGACGCTTTAAAGAATAGTAAGATAGACCAACAGTCAGTGCAATTTTTGCATTAAATAATTTTCCTACCACCAGAGTACTTTCAGCCTAAAATACCATCACATCACCAAGTACGTAGCAATGAGGGCTGTTGTCAGAATTAGCAAAGCCCTAGATGCTGCAGTCATCCAGCAGTCTCATCAGACAACACTCCAACAGGTGTCCAGATGTAAAGGTACAGATGTAATCCACAAACACCAGCTGCACTCTCTGTTGGCACAGTGTCCTCACACACACACCTCACTCTGTTGGAAGGGGAGTTGGTTCAAGCATCAGAAAAATAGGATTCAGTCAGCCCTCCCCACTGAGCAACAACTTGTCTTGTTTGCTAATCACGTACTGCCTGTAATCTGTCTGTATAGCTGTCTCTCTGCTCTTTACGCCGCTGTGTTTCGTGTGTCCCTGTCTGCACATCCACAGCTGAAGATTACAGCTTGTTGTCATTCTTTTACTTCCCTAACGATGGTGGATTTGGCGAAATTTTGGGACACGGTTGAGTTGAGCCACGTTCATTACCTTTCCCCAGGACTGGTCCACTTACTGTCCCCAGGACTGGTTCACTAACATTCCCCAGGACTGGTGCACTCACTGTCCCCAGGACCGGTTCACTAACTTTCTCCGTCTGACACCCGAAGCCGAGCTCCTCTGCGTGAACATACTCCACTTCAGCCTCCTCTGCTCCGGGCGTCCCATGGTCCTGATGCCCCGGAGACTACGTAGTGATAAAACTAATAAATGATAGAAGTCCTGATTCTGAAGTATTTTGTGACTCAGCACTCAGAGACCATTGTAAATGAATCATTTTCAGATTCTGGAGTTTTTGATTAAATAATTATCCTACCACCAGAGTACTTTCAGCCTAAAATACCATCACATCACCAAGAACGTAGCAATGAGGGCTGTTGTCAGAATTAGCAAAGCCCTAGATGCTGCCGTCATCCAGCAGTCTCATCAGACAACACTCCAACAGGTGTCCAGATGTAAAGGTACAGAAGTAATCCACAAACACCAGCTGCACTCTCTGTTGGCACAGTGTTCTCACACACACACCTCACTCTGTTGGAAGGGGAGTTGGTTCAAGCATCAGAAAAATAGGATTCAGTCAGCCCTCCCTACTGAGCAACAACTTGTCTTGTTTGCTAATCACGTACTGCCTGTAATCTGTCTGTATAGCTGTCTCTCTGCTCTTTGCACCGCTGTGTTTCATGTGTCCCTGTCTGCACATCCACAGCTGAAGATTACAGCTTGTTGTCATTCTTTTACTTCCCTAACGACGGTGGATTTGGCGAAATTTTGGGACACAGTTGAGTTGAGCCACATTCATTCATTTTCCCCAGGACTGGTCCACTTACTGTCCCCAGGACCGGTTCACTAACATTCCCCAGGACCTGTGCACTCACTGTCCCCAGGACCGGTTCACTAACTTTCTCCGTCTGACACCCAGAGCCGAGCTCCTCTGCGTGAACATACTCCACTTCAGCCTCCTCCGCTCCGGGTGTCCCATGGTCCTGATGCCCCGGAGACTACGGAGTGATAAAACTAATAAATGATAGAAGTCCTGATTCTGAAGTATTTTGTGACTCAGCACTCAGAGACCATTGTAAATGAATCATTTTCAGATTCTGGAGTTTTTGATTAAATAATTTTCCTACCACCAGAGTACTTTCAGCCTAAAATACCATCACATCACCAAGTACGTAGCAATGAGGGCTGTTGTCAGAATTAGCAAAGCCCTAGATGCTGCCGTCATCCAGCAGTCTCATCACACAACACTCCAACAGGTGTCCAGATGAAAAGGTAAAGATGTAATCCACAAACACCAGCTGCACTCTCTGTTGGCACAGTGTTCTCACACACACACCTCACTCTGTTGGAAGGGGAGTTGGTTCAAACATCAGAATAATAGGATTCAGTCAGCCCTCCCCACTTGTCCTTTGAATATCATGCAATTGAGGTATCTCACATGAAGTTATACAATACATACAGTTTTACAGCTTGGAGTGGTCACAGAAGGTTCAGATAGAGACACCTTTACTGTTCTGTAAATTACAGTGACAATTAGCATGCATAGGTCAACAGAGTAGAAGTCCACTACTGGATTTAAACCAGATGTTAAGAGAAATGTGTGTGCATCGTGGACATCACTTAAACCTATATAAAGGACGTGTTTAGTGGCCTTGGGGAGGAGAGACACAATCTGGCCGAGTTGTCTTCCCAAGCAGTCCGGAATGCTTGTTCGATACTGGTGTTGTTTTCCTGTAACAAACCTATTACTCTAAAAGCAAGCCAGTGTCACAAAGTTCCTTCTGCATCTACACATCACAGGCTGTCAATATACGACACAATCAAGATGAATGCCGATATTGTAGTTGTGTACCGCCCATCAGGATGTCATCTGGAGAGCTCTGTTGTGGAACTGGATATGTTGCTCTAAGACATTCCTCACAAAGCACACCACTGATTGTTATTGAAGATGTGAACATCCAAACTGACTAAAACCCACCCCTCCCACACACAAGGCAGGCAGTATACTGTTGATTCCATCTTGACTGAGAAGTCCTCTTCAGCAAATCTGACCTTCCCCCCTCTTCACCTGACACATCAATTCTTTATTCAGTTCACTGACACCTTCTGCAACTTCCCGGAGCTCCTCAACAAATGAAGCTGAGCAAAAGTTCAAACAGGAAGACTGTTTCGGGCTCATTCATTATTATTTACTCCAACTTTAACATGTGATTCAGCTGCAAGAAACTAGTTCATGACAACCTACCTAATTCATTGTATAGTGCACTGGAAGTTAGTCATCATTAGATCCTGTCCAAATCCAATCCAGAGTTTTAAGAAATAAGTTGCGCTGTTGTGCCTTGTGCATAAATGTACAGGTCTGTTGATATAGAAAGTTCTGGATCATTTCATCTGGACAGAGGATTTTTTTCAGTGGATATAACATCAATCGATGCATCTGTTTAACTATTTTGGTGGCCTGTGTGTGTATCCTGCATTACAGGGGCATAATAAAGAAGTGAGTAGTTACATGTCTGCTCTATTAAAGTACAGAGGCTACATTCTGCCAAGTAAATATCAAGAATCAAGATTCAAGGAAGCTTTATTGCCTAGTGAGCTTGCACACACAAGGAATTTGACGTGGTGAATGGAACACTGGTACTTAACAAGACAGTAAGGACACAACAAGACATTAAAGGTGACATATCACGCTTTTTTCATCAATATATATTGGTCTAAGAGGTCCCCAAAACATGTCTTTAAAGTTTATGCTCAAAAAAACACTTTGAAATCAGATTTTGGCATGCCTGAAAAGTCCTCTTCTTCAGTCCTCCTCAGAACACTCTGTTTTCCCTCTGACCACGCCCCCTCAGGAAGTGGATGTGGCCTCTGCTCTCCAGCACGTTGATCTAATGTTTACATGTTGGCTGAATATACACGGCTGCTCAGAGACCTGCGTTACTTCAACCCTCTGAATCTGATCCAGAATCTGATCCTGACGGAGAGGCGCCTGTAGCAGGACCTTTCTGAAGGATTGGTCACAGATTTAGTGTTTCTTGTTGTTTTATTTATCAGTATGTCGACGTGTGTCTTGGTACACAGCTATGTGGCTATGCTAACTAGCGCCAGCACTTATCCATGATAAATAAAAATCATCCACTAGATCTTCAAATCTGCAGACGTGGGGAGTAAAACCGACCTCTGCCAGAAAGGCAGCAGGACCTTTCTGAAGGATTGGTCACAGATTTAGTGTTTCTTATTGTTTTATTTATCAGTATGTCGACGTGTGTCTTGGTACACAGCTACAGCTACAGCTATGAACATGTAGCTATGTGGCTATGCTAATTAGCGCTAGCACTTATCCATGACAGATAAAAATCATCCACTAGATCTTCAAATCTGCAGACGTGGGGAGTAAAAAAAGAACCATTAAAAAGTCCATTTTGCATGATATGTCACCTTTAAGGACAATAAATAAAGAAACCTAAAAACTAACCTTAAAATAAAAATGAAAATACTATCTGTACAAAGAAAGATATAGAAGTACTTTTAAGAGATAAATAAATTAATTAGCCTAAGCCAGAGTGCAAATTTTAGTGGATGAATATAATAATATAATTTATGGATTAAATTTAAATATTGCAAGTGGTTGTTCAGATTTTACACCAGAAATCAAAGTATTGCACATGCAGCCTATGTGAAATATCACAGGAGTCTTCAGTGTTGTATAGTGTGATTGTTCATGAGGGATACGGCCTAAGGGAAGAAGCTTCTCAGGTGCCAGGATGTTCTGGTTCTCAGAGCTCTGAAGCACCGGCCGGAGGGCAGCAGGTCAAAGAGGTGGTGACCCGAGTGAGAGGGGTCTGTGAGGATTTGGCCTGCCCTTTTCCTCATCCTGGAAGAGTACAGGTCCTGGAGGGAGAGCAGGGGGGCACCAACAATCCTCTCTGCAGTATTATATTCAGGTTCAGATTCAGACTCAGAATACTTAAGTCCCAGAAGGGTAATTCAGTTTTAGGACACAACTAGACAGTAAGGACACAACAAGACAGTTAGGACACAACAAGACAGTTAGGACACAACAAGACAGTAAGGACACAACAAGACAGTAAGGACACAACAAGACAGTAAGGACACAACAAGACAGTAAAGACACAAAAAGACAGTTAGGACACAACAAGACAGTTAGGACACAACAAGACAGTAAGGACACAACAAGACAGTAAAGACACAACAAGACAGTAAGGACACAACAAGACATTTAGGACACAAAAGACAGTTAGGACACAACAAGACATTTAGGACACAACAAGACAGTTAGGACACAATAAGACATTTAGGACACAACAAGACATTTAGGACACAACAAGACAGTTAGGAAACAACAAGACATTTAGGACACAACAAGACAGTTAGGACACAATAAGACATTTAGGACACAACAAGACATTTAGGACACAACAAGACAGTTAGGAAACAACAAGACATTTAGGACACAACAAGACAGTTAGGACACAATAAGACATTTAGGACACAACAAGACATTTAGGACACAACAAGACAGGAAACAACAAGACAGTAAGGACACAACAAGACAGTAAGGACATAACAAGACAGTAAGGACACAACAAGACAGTAAGGACATAAGACAGTTAAGACAAGTAAGGACATAAGACAGTTAGGACATAACAAGACAGTGAGGACACAACAAGACAGTAAGGACACAGCAAGACAGTTAGGACACAACAAGATAGTAAGGACATAACAAGACAGTAAGGACATAAGACAGTCAGGACATAACAAGACAGTAAGGACATAAGACAGTCAGGACACAACAAGACATTAAGGACAATAAATATAGAAACCTAAAAACTAACCTTAGAAGTTCTAAATGAAAATAAAAATACTATCTGTACAAAGAAAGATATAGAAGTACTTTTAAGACATATACAAGTTAAATTAGCCAAAGCCAGAGTGCAAAATTTAGTGGATGAATATAATAATATAATTTATGGATTACATTTCAATATTGCACGTGGTTGTTCAGATTTTACACCAGAAATCAAAGTATTGCACATGCAGCCTATGTGAAATATCACAGGAGTCTTCAGTGTTGTATAGTGTGATTGTTCATGAGGGATACGGCCTAAGGGAAGAAGCTTCTCAGGTGCCAGGATGTTCTGGGTCTCAGAGCTCTGAAGCACCGGCCGGAGGGCAGCAGGTCAAAGAGGTGGTGACCCGAGTGAGAGGGGTCTGTGAGGATTTGGCCTGCCCTTTTCCTCATCCTGGAAGAGTACAGGTCCTGGAGGGAGAGCAGGGGGGCACCAACAATCCTCTCTGCAGTATTATATTCAGGTTCAGATTCAGACTCAGAATACTTAATTAGTCCCAGAAGGGTAATTCAGTTTTAAAGTCAACCCGTCCATAGTACAAAATATGTATGTATATGATACAGTAAAGGAAATAAATAATACATTGTGACATCAACCACAACCAGTGACCGTACAGCAGAGCGGGATGCAGAATGATTCTTGGTTTATTCTGCATTTAGCATCCTTATAACAGAAGGGATAAAATAATTAGCATAGCGTTTTTTTTTCTGCACCAGCACAAAATACAGCCGACCTGAGGGCATGATCGCAAATCCACTGCCAAGTATGTGATCAGGTCGGGTTAAAATTCTGTTTGCTTTCTGGACCACCCGCACTGTCCAAAGGGAGCAGAGGTCCTTTACATGGACTCCAGTGATTTTAGAGCACAGTCTGAGGATGCCATTCAGACACTTCTTGTCTTTCACAGAAAGACGACCAAACTAGCATATACAAGTAAGGGATAATGTATGGTTAGCAGGTTGTTATGGGAAAAAGAATCCTGAATACAATTTGATATGTATATTGGTGGTTTGTCAATTTAAATCAAATCATGCAAATGACCTCAACCTGAGAAAAATAAGAATCTACAAACTAAAACTTCACAACTTTCCCGCAAATTTGACCAATTACCTTAATCTCACTCCCTGTACGTCATCGGTTTTGTCATCAATTTGACTTCCTTGGAACATAAACGTAAGTCCTCACTTGATCGGCACTTTTCAGCAACAAAACACGCACAGAGAACGGGTGAAGAGAGAGGACAGCAGGCAGGACAAGTGACCATGACAACGTTGTTATTTATAGATTGAGGGGCTCAGTGTTAGCTTGCTCTCTACCTGCAGCAGGTGTGCTTTATGAACCAGCTCTCCTCACCTCCATGCATCTCTCTCATCTTCATTGAGGATTTTTACCCCCGGGTGTGCGTTAGTGACAAAGACACAACCGGGGGACGTCTGTTTACTATTTGATGTTTGACGTTGTTGCCGTGGTTACCGTAAAAAGCTCTGCGTCTACAGCTTGATTTAATCCAGTTTGGTGAAACATCAGACACCTTTAGTAAGTTTTGATCAACTCCTTGTCATCAAAGATTCAGATTAATTTCAGAGTGCCGCGAACTGACTGTGCATCAGTCGCTGCGAGGTGCATTCAGGGACCGTCGTAAATGTGCAATACAGTCCTTTCATGGCATTTTTCTGTGAATCAAGAGAATCAAAAGACAGTCAGTGGCCAGATCAAGAATGTTTTCTAAAAACAACTGTAATTTAGCGTATTTACTTGCCCCTGAGATGTTATTGGGGGAAAAAAGCAAAAAAAAAAACAATTGCAACTTTCACCGCAATTTTTTCAAAAAGCTGTCGCAAATTCAGGCTTTTTGGGTCGCAACAAAGACCTGCTTCCTGTTAGCACCATCATAAAACTAAATCCAGATACAAGCTATCAATTTTCACTCAGGGGCATAAATCTGCCTTCAAATTGAAATAAAATATGATTTGATATTTATTGTGATAATTATCAATATCAACTGATATGAAAAATGTTATCGTCCAGCTCTAGCATCATGTCAAAGCTTACACAACAATGAGAACACATGATGAAATGTACATCCTCTTCCTCAGCTCCTCATACCAACCTACGTATCCTGTATGTGTACGGTAATGAAGGAGGAATAAAACCTCTGAAGTGTCATCCAATGAGACGGATCTTATTTTCGTAGCTGTGATGACAGATTACCTGATACCTGTTCTATTCTTATCCCACTGCCTCTGAGTCCTGCTGTTATCATCAGAAGGAAGTTAATGAATGGGTTGATAAGACGTCACTGATCCAGCAGCTGTGTGTTTTTTTCACATATCTCTGCAAACGTTTCTGTCGTATGCTAGCTCGTCATTATGTGCTGAGTTGGTATGTGCTCGAGCAGAAGATGCTTTCCTCCCTGCCAGTCATGTCCAGTGCCCACACACCTAATTATCTGTGACATTTCAGGGTTTTTCTTCCTATTAATGTTAGTTATTCTCAGCATCAGTTTGGGTGATTCTGATGGGTCGAGACTGACTGTCAGACTGGAGGTGAACTGTCACATTTCTTTCTGTCAGCCTGTTAATATAATGATTTGTGTAGGTGCAAAGATTCTGTGCATGTTCCTGCTGAATTAAATAAATATAATGTTTACGTTGTATTGAGGTCACATTGTGCCTTGGAGGAAGGGTTGTTTCGATCAGTTTCCTGATTGAAATGTGACAGAATTGATTTTTTCTCTCCCTAGAGAACAAAGAAATGTCCTGCATGGTTCAAGCATCAATACACAAATTGGAATAAACATGAATGAAAGTAAGATCTGCCATGAGGTCCTCCAGATATCTGCTATTCTGTTACCTGAAAAAACCACACACAATGAGCTACATTTTACAGAATGCTGCATATCGTATCGACTTTTAGAGTGATGACTGGCTTAAAACATTCTTCAATGGATTTTGCTTGACAAGCCTCTCAAGGCTGCGGTTATCCCTGTTGCTTGTGCACCTTTTTTTACCACACTTTGGGCCCGATCTACTAAAGGTTTGCGTGTATAAAAACAAGCGCTAACTTGATAGCGTGCGCAAAGCTGACGTACTAACAAGGAGCACCGAGGATTGCGTCTGTCAAATGAACAAAATAGCACTCGCAAATCATTTAGCGTGTTTGCCTTCATGAATATGCAGAATACATGTAGATCATCAGAACGCGCAAAATACTGGGAGGAGAAGATGCAAATGTAATCATTTAGCACACGCAATGTGATTTATCAAACCTGAAGCAGATGACTGTGATGACTCACTTCATTCATTTAAGAAACAGTTATAAACTTACCTTTTCAAACAGGCATTCCCCACACATTAATTATTCCACCTCTTCCCTTGTCGTCTGCTTATCTTATATGTCTTTATTGTATTTATTTATTGTCTCTCTTGTAAAGCGTCTTTGAGTTCTTGTAAAAGCACTATATAAAACTTAGGTATTATTATTATTAAGTACGAAACCGTCAAAATTAAAGCGGCATTTGGAAACAAAACTCTCCTCTCTCAAAGTTAAACCTGTCGAGTGTTTTCGAAGACGACTACAAGACCTGAGGACATCACAAAAATGTCTTACTTCTTCGTGCTCGAAGCAAGAACAGGCACACTCCTCACATCTTTTCAGGTGGCTCATCGTATTGTGAAGTAAAAGAAGCCCAACAGCAACGCAGAGGACCTTATCTTACCGGCAGCCATGGACATGGCCAGACAGATGTTGGACCAATCCTTGATTTGGGTCGCAGCTTATCACTAAGGGGTGATGGTGGGTCCCAAAGCCAGACCAGTTGAGAACCACTGCTCTAGACATCTGTCAAGTCAGCAGTCTTCCCATGATTGTGTGCCTACTGAACCAGACTGAGAGACCATTTGAAGTCTCAGGAAACCTTTGCAGGTGTTTTAGTTAATCAGCTGATTAGGGTGTGACACCATGAGTTTTCAATATTGAACTTTTTCACGATATTCAAATTTTCTGAGACACTGAATTTTGGTTTTCGTGATCTGTCAGCCATAATCATCAAAATTACAAGAATTAAAGCTGTGGTTGGTAATCAGATTTAGATACACTTTTTGTCATACTGGTTAAAATGATCTTTATGTCCTGATGGCAATCATTACATGATGTGTTCCTAAAAAAGAGTGAAGAAAAACTGCTATCTACAGCCGGAGTAAACCTGGGAAAACACCAACCAATCACCGTGTTTTGGCTCCCCAAATTTTAAACCAATCAAATCCCGTCCAGCCGTTCTGCCCTCCTCCTGCTCGTACATTTCCCCGGCGTGCACTCCTCCGAGTCCCCGTCTCCTGCCTCTGCTTCCCCTGCCTCTACTGACTGCCCCTCTCGCTCGTCCTCAGGCCTGTCCCCTCTGACCTGATGAGGTGCTTTGCTCAGGACTGTAGTCCGGATCAGAGTCTAAAAAGCTCTCACCAACAAGCAGAATAATTAATGACATTCAGTAAGTCCTACAGAAAATATAGATTTATTGTAGCGTCCGTCCGGACGCTGTAGTGATGACGAGCCGATTCGTGAACACGTTTAGTTTTAATAACCGGTCACTGTCGGCCGTGATCACGCCAACCAACAAAACAACAATCAATGTTTGAATGAATGAAGAACTTGTCTCTCCTCTCTCCCACTCGCACACTCTACACCTCTCCTGATGCCTTCACTGACTGTCAACACTGTAGGAATTAAGAGCATCTACACTGAACACGTTTAACAAACAGTAGAGCTGTTACAGTATTACATGTGTTATAACTTTTCTCCTGATATCTTGTCACCAGTACAACTGGATAATGCGTTTTGAATCAGTCACCATCATATGGTCGAGAATCAGCGGCGCTCGTGCATGTGAGCGGGGGTGGGGGGGGGGGGGGGGGGGGGGGGGGGGGACGTCGTTTTGGAGGAGCTCTGAGGGAGGAGGGGAGGGGTTAGACTGAGTCCTGAGGAAATGCTACATTCAAATTCATGCTGGTTTTCCGAGACTACCAACCCTAGCTTTAAAGACTTGAAATATGTCACTCAATGTGTAATGAATCGATATAATATATGAGTTTCATTTTCTGAAATGAGTGACAAAAAATATTGAACTTTTTCAAGAGATTCCATTTTTTTGAGCTGCACCTGTAGTGCAGTAAAATGCTTTGTTGTCACACTTGCAATATACAGTACATACATAGCTAATGAACTGATATCCTACTGAGGACGTGTGCAGGAAGTGCCCTTAAATGACACTATGGGTTCACTCAGCCTCAGTGTCAGATTTAGGTCATGGATGGTGTGGTGAACATTTTTGTTTCATCTCCATGATCCTGGGCTGCACAGCTGAATGAGAAAAAGAACATATTTATTTTTGAATATTACAATGTGCCATGCTCTGAAATGATGTGAAACATTGTCAGGACTCGGGTATTAAACAGAACATTGTGATCTGTCAACAGGTGCACGCGTTGTCCTACTTCTCAGGCACAGTTCAGCTGTGATGAATAACACAACAGTGAATTAATAAAACATGTTTGTCTTTGTGAAACGGCCAGGTTAGTTACAATAATCGATCCTTGCACCGACCTCTGAGGCCTTGGTGGGAGATCAGTGCTGGGTCTTTAGAGCCTGTCATGTGGAGTTTGACGCAAGGATGCAATAATAAGTTGCATGGATAGAACATCTATGAGTAGAAAACACATCCACTTTAAATGAATTAACTCTCTGTGGAGACAGGACTCACAATAGATTTAAACGCTGCAGCCAATGGCGTAGAACTGTGTAAGGACCGAATGGACGTGTACCTACCAATCGCCAGAAACCCCCTTTGTTTTGGCACTATTTTCAGACGCACCTCGCAGACCTGTGTTCTTCCGCTGCATGAGCACAGATACACTCCGATCAGCTGTTTGGAACTGCCTGCTTCTTCAGGACCACAGGTCTGCAAGATGTGTCTGAAAATAGTGCCAAAACAAAGGGGGTTTCTGACAGCAAAGTCAAGAGCTGCAATTTTTTCTCCTAGTGCATGTAATTGCACCGTGATGAGTGCCTGGACCATATTTTCTTAACTTAAGTGAAATTACGCAAAGGAGGTGTCCCCGTCCACAAATGATTGTAGCCTAGCTTGCCTGCCCGTTCTCTGGGAATTTTCTCATTAAAGGGAAAGAGCTCACCGGCACTCATTGTGGCTAACAGGAGTAGGGCACACTCGTTATATCTCGCCACCAGAGGGCACTGTGTCTCAAATTAGGGTATGGACATTTCCAGAATTAGGATCAGAGCTCACCTACATAGTCTTCTCTGGAGTAAGACAGCTGAACTTGAGGTGAGAGGAATTTTTGTGTTTTTCATGTCAAATTGTAAATATTCAGCTCCTCAGTATTTTTCTTCTAGGCTTTTAAACAATGGGTTTATAACAAAACAAGTGTTACCCTTACAAAGTGTGAGGGGAAAGTTAATGGCGATTGATTTGTTTCTTTCACTTTACTCAGGTGACAGAAGAAGCAACACCGTCCCCTATGTCAGACAGCGGTGGAGTGGCAGGGTCACAGCAGCAATGGGGGTCTATGTCCCCACCAATGTCAAAATCAAACCTATGCACTTGGCTGCAGCAGAAACAAGTTCATATTATGCCCTTTTTTTCATCAATATATATTGGTCTAAGAGGTCCCCAAAACATGTCTTTAAAGTTTATGCTCAAAAAAACACTTTGAAATCAGATTTTGGTCTGCCTGAAAAACCCTCTTCTTCAGTCCTCCTCAGAACACTCTGTTTTCTCTCTGACCACGCCCCCTCAGGAAGTGGATGTGCCCTCGGCTGTCCAGCACGTTGATCTAATGTTTACATGTTGGCTGAATATACACGGCTGCTCACAGACCCGCGTTACTTCAACCCTCTGAATCTGATCCAGAATCTGATCCTGACGGAGAGGCGCCTGCAGCAGGACCTTTCTGAAGGATTGGTCACAGATTTAGTGTTTCTTGTTGTTTTATTTGTCAGTATGTCGACGTGTGTCTTGGTACCAAGCGGCAACCTCCGGTCTAAAAATATGAGTCAATGCGGAAGTGTTAAAAACTGCAGTTCATTGAGGATCCGCTTGAGGCTGGCTCCGGAAGTACCTGAAGTCACATACACATGAATGGGAAAAAGACGATCTTTGCAGCAGAAATAAACATGTTTACAGCCTGGTACAAAGACCAGTGTAGTCTGGATAGCTCATTTCTCGATGTCCTCTCACTGTGAGGGGGGTGAATTTTTTTCTAACGTGGCAGAATCAAAGATATTGAGATTACTAGTCTTCCAATGAGAGGCACAGCTGCCTGTGGGAACACTGCAGCTGTTAGCTAGGAGGCTCAAACTCTGCCTCTGTACGTCACACTGGCTCGACAGAAGCAATATGGCTGCCGCCGACGATTGGCCTCAAAACAGCACTTCAGAAACAGATGGGTGACGTCACGGATACTACGTCCATATCTTATACAGTTAAGCTTGGTACACAGCTACGAACATGTAGCTATGTGGCTATGCTAACTAGCACTAGCACTTTTCCATGATAAATAAAAATCATCCACTAGATCTTCAAATCTGCAGACGTGGGGAGTAAAACCGACCTTTGTGTTTATTAAGACAGCCTACAACTAGCATGCCTCCCTCCTAAGCTCCTTGTTAGCACTAAGCGTGCCGGACACGGACCTGGTGGTGAGGCTTTCAGCAGTGTGTCTGCCCCCTGGTGGCTTGGCTGCAGTATAGTAGTAGCAGTATTCATTTGAATGGGGGCAGCAGTCACATTTAAAAAAATAAATACACGTGGTACAAATGTTTCTCACATCCGTATGCTGTGGTGATATGTAGTTAGTATTTGACTGTTTTGTGTTCAAGTCCTCTTTTTTCTGAAAAGTTTCTTTTTCGTTAGTTATTAGAGTTTAAAAAACGGGGTTTTACTTCCTGTTTCCTTTGATTCACAGCCGCTGTAGAGAGAAACTTCAAAGGACACACAGCGTCTTGTGACGCTACGGCGTAGGGCGGAGCTTATTACAGTGGCTTCACAGGCTCTGGCTGCACAATGGCGGCGCCCGGGAGCGGGATTTTTTGGCTTCAGAACTGTACAACAGGAAGAGGCGGAGCAACGCTGTCCATTTTTATTTAGAGTCTATGGTTAGCACACATGTGCAGGGAATGAAAAACAGAGGAGGGCCCTATCCTGTTCTCATTGGATATGCTGCCCCTGGGATCTATTTTCCAGAAATATGGCGTCTCATTTCATTGTTATGCTGATGATGTGCAAATTTATATGCTGTTCAGCTTAAAGAGGAATGGATCCCTGCAGTCCTTATTCAACTGTTTGAAAGAGGTAAAGTTATGGCTGAGCCTAAATTTTCTGCACCTTAACGAGGAAAAGACTGAGGTCATTGTATTTGGACAGCCCCAACAGTTCGATGGGAGCACTCTCGGCCCTCTCGCAGCAAATGTTCACTCCTCTGTAAAGAGCCTTGAAGTTCATTTTGACAGTGCCTTCAAATTTAGGAAACAAATCTCTTCTGTGGTTCAGTCCAGCTTCTTCCAGCTGAGACTCATAGTGAAGGTGAAGGCATATCTCCCTCCTAAGGATCTAGAGAGAGTTGTACATGCCTTTATTACGGCTAGGCTTGATTATTGTAATTCTTTGTATGTGGGCTTAGACATGGCGTCTATTCAGCGCCTGCAGCTTGTACAGAATGCGGCAGCTCGCCTCCTGACTGGCAGGAAAAAGAGGGAGCTCATCACACCTTTGCTGCGTGCTCTCCACTGGCTCCCAGTCTGTCACAGGATTGATTTTAAAGTTGCACTTTTAACATACAAGGCCCTAAATGGACTGGCACCATCCTACTTGGCTGATCTTCTCCATGCTCACAACCCAACCCGAGCACTGAGGTCAACAAACCAGCTGCTCCTGGATGTGCCTAAAAGTCGCCTTAAAACCCGGGGAGACCGAGCCTTTGCAGCAGCGGCCCCCAAGCTCTGGAATGGCTTGCCACTCCAATTAAGATCGGCCCCAACTGTTGAATGTTTTAAATCTTTGTTGAAGACCCATCTCTTCTCTTTGGCCTTCTCCTCGTGAAGAGGACATTAATATCCTGTTATGTTGTTTTTATTGTTGTCTTCATGTAATTTTTACTTTTTACCTTGTAAAGCACTTTGGCCAACACTGGTTGTTTTTAAATGTGCTATATAAATAAAGTTGACTTGACTTGACTTGTATTTTATACAGTCTATGGGCTGAACAAGCTCCGAGCTCTGACTCTGTGACAGACCGGATATTGTTGTGACGTAACAAAAGCACTGAAAACTGAAACACATTTACAGAAAGGTGGATAAATCAGAACAGGGGCAGAATGGATTTGTTTCAGTTTCAGGGGGTTTGTAGACATGCCAGGGAAACATATTTCAGGTAGAGAACCATTAAAAAGTAGATTTTGCATGATATGTCACCTTTAATTTAAACTTTGAGAAACAAAATCACCCTCAAATTTAAATACGAGGCTCGCAGCATCCAATACGCAAGATACGGAGAGTGCCAACATCATTTTAAATCAGCACAGACCCTCCATGTGTGATGAAACCTGCGTGTTTATATTCTTCCGCTTCCTTGTATGGTCTCTCTGGTTCCTCCCACAGAAGCATCGTTTGGATGAGGAGTGGAGTAAAGAGCAGAGCGCGGCGAGCGCACCACTCTGACTTCATCCTCGAGCAGTGCGGCTGCGCTCCTCGCTCAGTCTCCATCCTTCTGGAACATTCACTTTTGTATTCTTCCAGAACAGTGATAGTGAAAACAATGAAAGAGACATAGCTGCAGCATGTTTGTTTGGAGCACATGATTTTTCCTCCTCGTGCCGTGTTTTTCTCTCTTCTTTGCTCCCCGCGCCCATCAGTCAGTGGAATGGTCTGCATGTTCTCCCTCAAGTCGTTTCCACTTCAGCATGGGAACTGCGGTGTCCAAAAGGAAGAGTCTGAAGAGTGACGCGATATCTTCCGTGGCAGCAAAAGTTCGGTGAGTGGTTTTTGGGGGGTGTGATGTGGGGTCGTACTGATGCCGATCCGTTATGAATGTTGTAGACCACTTGCTCTGGGGGATCTGTTTTCTTTCTCATGGGGAAAACACAGATGAGGGATCGTGTTTGCTTCTAACACCAGATGAATAGATATGAATAATTGGAGATAACGCTCTCACATGTAGAAGTTGATATTTATTTAGAGCTGCTCCTCTCAAAGTTTGACTACACTTCTGTAACACATGACTTCAATTTAAAAACATTTTCTCTCAGGTTTCTGTGGTTTTAAACTTTACGCGTGGGTTCATAAGATATTATATTTATTTGGTATACACAGCGCTTCAGCGTGCGTCAATCTTGAGAAATTTGAACTAAGGTAAGAACAGCATTTCTATAGATGAAGCGCAATGCAAGACAGGCTCAAGACACGTGTTGTTAAGGTTTTTTAAAACCACTTCCCAGCATCAGTTTAGCCTCGCTGCTTACTCGTGTCTCCCTGTAAGCTGAATGATTTTAAGGATTATTCATCAGGCATAATTTAACCTTAATGTTCACCCGGGACTCTTGGAATATTTCCAAATATTTATTCAGAATCAGAATCAGAATCAGAAATACTTTATTTACTCCTGGGAGGGGAATTCGGTAATTACAGAGCTCTTATAAACAGTATGTGAGAAAGTCAAAATATTAATAGAAAGAAGGAATAAAATAAGATCAAATAAAATAAAATAAAATAAGTTCAAATACAATAGAATAAAATAAAATAAAATAAAGATCAAATAAAATAAAATAAAGATCAAATAGAATAGAATAAAATGAAATAATAATAAGGTATATACAGAAGCGCTGGGAATGAAGGAGATATATACAAGGATGTTAACTTGGACTAAGCAATTAGTTGCACAGATTAATTAAGATAAATAGAAGTCTTCCTGACAGATTTAGACTACACCTCACCTAAAAGAGAAATACTAAATCAAACTGTAGCTGTACCTTTTTTCATAATGACCTAAACAGGAGAATGAAACATTTGAAAAGCTCTCAGAAGCTCTTGTATGATTTGGGCGTGCAGAAAAGCTATGGATTTGACCTGTTTGTGCTTTATTGCATGCTGAATTGCAAACAATCAGTATACTTGCTTTGCTTGAGTGACGTCCACAAACTTCCAGCTGGACTCGCTTGACTTGTGATTTCTTCGGCTGACATTTAGCTCAAGGCGTATGAGTCATGAAAGGTCTGAGTGTCATGGATGTCAGATCGGTGTGTTCTCGGTCTGAGGGCTGCAGGATGACTAATGCTGGGTGGTGGAGATGCGGCCTTGCTGACCTTATGGACAAATGTAGCACGGCTCTTATCTGCTCCTGGTGGTGTGCTTCCACCCACCTTCTTCCCTAAATACTTGGTCTTGTGCACGGCTACAGTTAAACAAATCCACACACACACTTAAGCACACAACTTGCTACCTTCACAGCAACACTCCCTAATGCACACATTCCTCTTTCTGTATTTGTCTCTCTATTTTCTCCCTGTTTATCTGCATATCGCCTACTTGCTTTTTCACACCTCACGTTTAATGCTCCATAAATCGTGCAGATCACAGCCAACAATTCAAACATACACGAGGACTTATTTGGATGTATTTCTCTCCATCAGCACTGGTGGGCTGCACTTTACAGTTGTAGCTGACAGGGAATTTAATAGCTCCCAGTAGAAAACATCTATTCCCCTGAATAAGGAGCGCAGGAATTAGGTCAGTCTCAATCCTACTTAAGGATCAGAGTTTATCTGTTTTTTCAAAGAATGAGCTGGGGCGAGGCTACTTCACCTCTCTGACTCATCCAATCCCACCTCTTTGTCTTTTGGGTGAGTGTGATTAGCGTTGCAGTGGAGGAATTATAAGAAGTGTTTAAAAGGATTCTTTTCCCAACACTCAGCTTTTGACTCTGTGCACCTTACGCATCAGTCCCAAGTGTTGCTGCTTAAATCAGTACTAAGTGCTGCGGTTAAAATTTACTCTGGTTAAAAACCTTTGAGTTCCAAAACTCTTCTAGTGTCCTGCAACTTTGCACTAACATGACAGCTGTTCTTTTCAATCAATCAATCAATCTTTATTTGTATAGCGTCAAATCATGAGAAACGTTATCTCAAGACGCTTTTACAAACAGAGCAGGTCTAGACCACTCTATGTTCTATTGTTAACAAAGACCCAACATCAAGACAGAATCAGATCCAGTCCCATCAGGACTCAGTCTGATCTCATCTTAATCCACCATGAGCAGAACACTTTGCAGCATTTAGCAAGTTACAGTGGCAAGGACAAACTTCCTTTAACAGGCAGAAACCTCCAGCAGGACCAGACTCATGTTAGACACACATCTGCTGAGACCGTGTTGGAGAGAGGGATAGAGGGACAGGTAAAGTTAAAGTAAGTGATGGTGGTGGTTGGGGAGAAGGGAGTGATATAGGATATAGGATCCCAGTGTGTCAGTTCCCCCGGCAGTCTAAGCCTATAGCAGCAAAACTAAGAGCTGATCCAAGCCTGATCCAGCTCTAACTATAAGCTTTATCAAAAAGGAAAGTTTGAAGCCTACTCTTAAAAGTAGAGAGGGTGTCTGCCTCCCGGACCCTGACTGTTAGATGATTCCAAAGGAGAGGGGCCTGATAACTGAAGGTTCTACCTCCCATACTACTTTTAGAGACTTTGGGCCCGATCTACTAAAGGTTTGCGTGTATAAAAACACGTGCAAACTTGATAGCGCGCACGCAAAGCAGATTTACTAACCGGGAGCAACGAGGATGGCGTCTGTCAAATGAGCAAAATAGCACTCGCAAATCATTTAGCGTGTTTGCCTTCATGAATATGCAGAATACATGTAGATCATCAGAACGCGCAAAATACTGCGAGGAGGAGATGAAAATGTAATCATTTAGCACACGCAATGTGATTTATCAAACCTGAAGCAGATAGCGCGCGCTGTATTTGCGTCTATATTTAGCACGTTTGAAGGGCAGGTGCAAACTGGCACAGCGTTACGCACACATGGCTGCGGTCACTGTAAAGCTCATCATAACATCGCTTTACAACATGCCCACAACAGCGGGGCTTACAAGCATTACTACAGTTTTTACACACAGTTATGTCATTTTGAAGTCAATCAAACGGACATGAAGTCTAACAAACCAAGAGAACAACACAAATAAATAAATAAAACAACACAAATTCAAAGCAGTTCAGCACCACGGATAGCGACCGCATCATTCTGACACCCACTTTAACTGTTTCAACTAATGAGAGCACAGTAGGTCACTGTATCAACAGATATACAGTTTAGTCAAATTTGCACAACAGCCCACATGTTCACATACAAACAAAAAATCAATATGAAGTACTCGGCCTACTCACCACTGTCTGGACGAGCCTTAAGCTCAGCGGACTTGTCCACGATGCACTGTATGTCCATTTTCTTTGATCTGTCATCCACCCATCCATCCATTATCTTGACCGCTTATCCCGTTAGGGGTCACGGGGGGCTGGAGCCTAACCCAGCTGGCTTCAGGCGGAAGGCAGGGTACACCCTGGACAGGTCGCCAACCTATCACAGGGCTAACACAGAGAGACAGACAACCATTCATGCACACACTCACACCTACGGGCAATTCAGAGTGAACAATCAACCTGAGCATGTTTTTGGATTGTGGGAGGAAGCCGGAGTACCCGGAGAGAACCCACGCATGCACGGGGAGAACATGCAAACTCCACACAGAAAGGAACCCGCCCGGCCAGGGATTCGAACCAGGAACCGTCTAGCTGTGAGGCAACAGCGCTACCCACTGCACCACCGTGCAGCCCTTTGATCTGTCATTCTCAATAAATAACATGACATGTCCATTCTGTCCCATCGTGCTCCTCAAGGGGTTTTTGTTAGTTTTAACTTGGAGAATGAGCACTCAGAAGATGCAACGTTGAAGGGAAGAGTAAAAAATGAAAGCAGGGACAGGCCTCATCAAATCGCTCTCTAAACTCCATCAAAACACTGATTGCGTTTTGGAGTAGAGTAGATGCGTTTATTTCATCGGCAGATCTTCTGTTTTTTCTCACAGCATTCACCTTTGCTGGAGTTCACCGATGTGTTTATTTCCCTCCTCCACAAAGATCTCCAACTCCTTGACTTCAAACATAATTTATCGCTTAAGACCACTCTGTTCTCTCAAACTCTCCATGGTGACAGCCTATAGCACACGCAAAATCCTCATTAAAGGGCGGTCCGCACCACTTTTGCACTTGTTATCATTTGCGCACGCAGTCTTAGTAGATCATCTGCAACACGCCCAGAAATAACACGTGCAAAATTATTATTTGCACACGCAAATTAGCGCTCGTTATTTGGGATCTTAGTAGATCAGGCCCTTTAGGTACAACAAATAAAACAATTATTTTCAAGCCATTGTGGACCTACCATGGTGTGTACTTTTTCTCGGATACACAACATTTTAAAAATGATTTATATAATTTAAAATGCTTTGGGTGATTGAGTATTGCTGCCATCAGGTAGATGTCCTGTAAGGGATCCATAGATTCCTATACCCCTCCGCATCGTCCAATCAAACGGGAGGTGGTCCACACTAAAAAAGGTTCATGGTGTTGATCAGTGTCTCATTTATTTAAAGTAGCCTCTTCAATTCAACATCATATTTGTGCAAAATCTGCAATCCCCATAAAAAGATGAACTTTCTCTCAGCATTATATTTATTATCATTGGCATTTTCCTATTGATAGATATTTGTTTGAGTCTGAAGATGTACTTAAAAACAAGGTCCTGTATCTTCACGGCACTGCCTGGAAAAGAGAATAAAAGAGAATCAATTTAATCTTCCACATCATAACCTTTGACATGACAATGTACATTAATCTTCTGTATCCTGAGGACATTTCTGTGTGTGTGGTCACAAGAGTTTCTCTCATTGATTGGACGCTGTGCCTCTATACTCCTCTCTTTGTGAGATGTGAATCCATAACACTTGGGCACTGTCATGTTGCTACTGCAGCCAAGTCACACCAAAAATTACTTTAAACTAAACATCTCTGTAAAACAAACACTCGCACATAAATCAGCTTAATATAAACTAACTATAATAACAGAAACCATGATTTTCTAGAGCTGGGCGATATTGTAAAAAGATGTTATCACGATAAAATATCAAATCATTATTTTATTTAAATTTGAAGGCAGATTTTTGCTCCTGAGTGAAAGTTGAAGACAGTTTGTTAGTTTGTATCTTGATTAAGTTTCTGATGAACTTCTTGAATCCATCATTTCTGACGCTGCTAACAGGAAGCAGGTCTTTAATGTAAGATGAGATTTTTGTGAAGTTTTAGTTTGTAGATTCTTATTTTTCTCAGGTTGAGATTATTTGCATGATTTGATTTAAATTTACAACAAATATATATCTGACTGTATTCTGTGTATCAGTTTATAGAGTATTGTTTTGACTTGTGCTATCCCCTTTAAGATTATTAAAGGTTCCAGAGTGATGTTGTTTCCCACAGTGCAGTGAATGCATCATAGTTATTCAGTGTTTCAGTTGTCCTACGGTCGTGGTGGACATTAAACGTGTTCACACAGCAGAAGTTGTCTCTGTGCTCTTCCTTTACCCACATCCTGAAAGTAGATTTAAAGCTCCTGTGAGGAACTTTCTGTTTGTGTTGACTCTGGCGCCCCCTTGTGGACTAAGTGATCTTGCTAATTTTGTCCTGTTCATGTGTAAATTATGTTATCTCCTCCTGCTTTCAACTAACAATCAACTATTTCACTCATTAAGAATATTTACTAAAGAAAAAGGTGTTTTCTTGACGTGCTGACAATCACCTCATCTGACACCTACCCTCTCACAGCGATTTCAAGCTTTAAAATAACAAAACAGAAATGATCAATACCTTTTCAAACAATCTTGTTTGCTTTTCTAGGTCATAAAGGGGCATCACTGTTCATTTCAGTCCATTTCATGACCACTCAAAAACTCCTCACAGGAGCTTTAATGAAGTGTATTGAGTTAGTAGTTAACTCAGAGTCGACTCAGTGTCAGACTTACGACTCTGCTTTGAGCTGCTAGGTTTTCAGCTTTCTTCAGTGTCTCTGTCGCTCGTCTCAGCTGTGTTTACATTCTGCTCCGAATGTCTTCAAGCCCCGCCTACCTCTCACCCTGCGACATGATTGGCTGTTCAATACCGTCTTCTTCTTCTGTCTAATGTTGGGTGGCAACTAGCGTTTAAGGCTCATTAGTGCCCCCTCTCTTTCCAGTGGTTGGGGGGTTTAATTACTGGTTTGTTTCTATCTAATTTTTATCAAACATTTACAGTCCATGAACACGTGTTTGTTCCATTCGAATATACAGTCTTTAGTTTCTCCTTACAAACACAGTCCAAACTTTAGTGTGAGTGATTCCTCTTTCCTTCCTTTGCTTTGGTAGAATCTCTCTCACACACAAGCCAGGGTTTTAGTGTATTTTTTAAGATATTGTTTGGCGTTTTAAAAAATGTATAGTCTTAAATGAGCCAACATTATTGTGCTGAATGGGATATATCTTCATTGTTAGGACATAAGGCTGGATGCATGGCTTT
Source organism: Notolabrus celidotus (assembly GCF_009762535.1). Classification (NCBI taxonomy): domain Eukaryota; kingdom Metazoa; phylum Chordata; class Actinopteri; order Labriformes; family Labridae; genus Notolabrus; species Notolabrus celidotus. The sequence goes on along the minus strand of NC_048280.1, from coordinate 35,331,639 downwards.
CATGTTGTCTGCAGAACTGAGTGGATGAGTTATGATTACTTAAAAATGGGATTGTACACATAATACACTTTGAACAATAACCATTTATCAGTGCATCACCCAGAAACACAACAAAAAAGCCAGTTCGTCTGACTCCTTTTTGAGTATCTGTTGAATGAATTGTTACATAAACTCCTGTTTTTCTCCAAAGATTATGAAGTTGTTAACACAAAATGGTCAGATGGTGAAAATGTGAGAGACGTCTTTCACATGACATCCTGTTACTGCCCACCCGACAAGTTTTAAAGACAAAGAATTCTGAGCCAAAACACCTTGTTTGTTCTTAATGTTTGGATTTGAAGAGAAGGAGACGTCTGCTTTTTTATAAAGTTTTATTTTTGGGGCATTTTTGCCTTTATCGAGAGGACAGCTGAATAGGGAAAGGAAACGTAGGAAGTAGAGAGTGAGGGAAGACACGCAGCAAATGGACGCAGCTGAGAGTCAAACCAGCGACCTCTGCAAAGAGGGCTATAGCCTCTGTATATATTTCAGACTCTCAACAGAAAAGATAAAAGTGATGTAAGAGCTAATGTAGCCTTCAATATCTCAAGAACGTTTGAAGCAGGACTTAAAGGTGACATATCACGCTTTTTCCATCAATATAATTGGTCTAAGCGGTCCCCAAAACATGTCTTTAAAGTTTATGCTCAAAAAAACACTTTGAAATCAGATTTTGGTCTGCCTGAAAAGCCCTCTTCTTCAGCAGTCCTCAGAACACTCTGTTTTCCCTCTGACCACGCCCCCTCAGGAAGTGGATGTGGCCTCGGCTCTCCAGCACGTTGATCTAATGTTTACATGTTGGCTGAATATACACGGCTGCTCAGAGATCACGTTACTTCAACCCTCTGAATCTGATCCAGAATCTGATCCTGACGGAGAGGCGCCTGCAGCAGGACCTTTCTGAAGGATTGGTCACAGATTTAGTGTTTCTTGTTGTTTTATTTGTCAGTATGTCGACGTGTGTCTTTGTACACAGCTACGAACATGTAGCTATGTGGCTATGCTAACTAGCGCTAGCACTTATCCATGATAAATAAAAATCATCCTCTAGATCTTCAAATCTGCAGGCCTGTGGAGTAAAACCGACCTCTACCAGAAAGGCAGCAGGACCTTTCTGAAGGATTGGTCACAGATTCTGTGTTTCTTGTTGTTTTATTTGTCAGTATGTTGACGTGTGTCTTGGTACACAGCTACAGCTACGACATGTAGCTATGTAGCTATGCTAACTAGCGCTAGCACTTATCCATGATAAATAAAAATCATCCACTAGATCTTCAAATCTGCAGACGTGGGGAGTAAAACCGACCTTTGTGTTTATTAAGACAGCCTACAACTAGCATGCCTCCCTCCTAAGCTCCTTGTTAGCACACATTTGTGCAGGGAATGAAAAACGGAGGGGGGATTCAGTATTATTTAATACAGTCTATGGGCTGAACAAGCTCCGAGCTCTGACTCCGTGACAGACCGGATATTGTTGTTACGTAACAAAAACACTGAAGTCTGAAACGGCTGGTTTCACACACATTTACAGAAAGGTGGAGAAATCAAAACAGGGGCAGAATGGATTTTTTTCATTCTCAGGGGGTTTGTAGACATGCCAGGGAAACATATTTCAGGTAGAGAACCATTAAAAAGTCCATTTTGCATGATATGTCACCTTTAAAGGACGTCAGTTTTTTGACAGTTATTGTCTCTACTTTGGTGAAAATGTGACTTCATCGTCCCTTTCCCTCAAGACTGTGTGGTCAGCAGCAGCTCTGTCCTCATCACTGCACAGATTCGCTCCAGCCATGGTCCAGTGTTGCTAATAGCTTAGAAAAATCTAGGCCCCCTCTCCAAAACATACAGCTGTCAGTATCAATGTTCAGAAAACATACCTGAGGCTTTCAAGGCAAGATTTTCTTTACTATATCTGTAACAAGTTATTGCATGTTGGCTTTACTACACCTAACTCTGCAGAAAAGAAGAATACCAAAGACATTACCCTGAACCCAGTGGATGTAGCACAAAGTGTGTAATGAACGAGTGAGGGATCTAACCCAGCATATTGTGGTACATAGTACATCTGTGAGGTTGCATGAACTCGTGTCGGAGCATTCCACATACTCACAGGAGGTGCAATTTGTATTTCAGAGAGTCTTTTCTAAAAGCTTTATTGTGGCTCTCTATCCATTCAAAACCCAACTCCGATGCATGTGTTGAGTCAAAGGATCCTTTTTATACTGAGTCCACTCTGTGTCATGCTGCTACTCCACTCTCTGCAAAACACTCAACGATGATAGAATTTTGGAGCTACACACTTTCTGCTCTTCAGACCGACTGTGTGCCTTCCACTCAGACTGCAAACTAACGTTCTTATAGCACAGCCTTCAGCAGAGTTGGATGCTACTTAAGCTGAGACACCATACTTATTGAAAACACAAACAGACAGTTTGTTAGTTTGTATCTGGATTTAGTTTTCTGATAAACTTCTTGAATCCATCATTTCTGACGGTGCTAACAGGAAGCAGGTCTTTAATGGAAGATGAGATTTTTGTGAAGTTTTAGTTTGTAGATTCTTATTTTTCTCAGGTTGAGATTATTTGCATGAATTGATTTAAATTTACAGCAAATATATATCTTACTGTATTCTGTCTTTTCTAAAAGCTTTATTGTGGCTCTCTATCCATTCAAAACCCAACTTTGATGCATGTGTTGAGTCATAGGATCCCTTTTATACTGAGTCCACTCTGTGTCATGCAGCTACTCCACTCTCTGCAGAACACTCAACGATGGTAGAATTTTGGAGCTACACACTTTGTGCTCTTCAGACCGACTGTGTGCCTTCCACTCAGACTGCAAACTAACGTTCTTATTGCACAGCCTTCAGCAGAGTTGGATGCTACATAAGCTGAGACACCATACTTATTGAAAACACACAATGCAGTTTTCTTCATGGATACCGAAGGGAGGGAGCCTAAATATTCCATTTGCGCCGTTATTTGAGAATTGTCCGTCTGCTGTCCCTTCAGCACCTCGAGAGCTGTGCTGTCATCAGGACTCTGACGCTGAGACAGAGTGGGGGTGGAAAGATTGATGTAAGATGCTGCTCGTGTGGAGTCTCTAATGTGAACTCGGTGTACGGTCAGGGTTGTTGGTCGCCTTGTAGACTGTAGCTTTTATTTACGAGACCCGGAGGTGTTGTGTGCCAACAAGGTTCTCACCTCTTGTACATTCTGCGTGGCCTTGCACTGGGAGATGTTGAGAAGGTGTTAAAGATAGAAATGCACATTTCTGTCAGGCATCAGGTCAAGGCAGGGGGCGGGTGATAAGGCCAAAATAACACCTCACTATTTTTACATGATCACCATCTCAATCTTTTTCACTATTCCACATTTCCCATGTTTATTTTTATTTGAAGACTATTCTGCAAGTTACTCACTTACACCCAGTGCGATGAATGTTACAAATTATGTATGACTAAAAATAAGCTCAGTCTCAGACTAGGGATGGGCACTGATTTTCGAATACTCAATTATTTGTTCACTTAGTAAAAATCAAAGTTACTTTGATTCACTAGCAAGGAGCACGCCACAAGAGAATCTAAGTTTGAACATGTAATGATTTATTGTGCGTCGTATAGAATCAGAATCAGAATCAGAATCAGAATCAGCTTTATTCGCCAAGTATGCTTGAACACACAAGGAATTTGACTTCAGTAAACTGTGCTCTCTTTGTACAAGGCATAAGAATAGGAATAAGAATAAGAACTACAATAAAAAATAAAATAAAAATATAATAACAATAACATCAGCTATAAATACAAAGAAACAACAAATAGGCATGACTAACATGTACAGGCTAAAATAATATGATAAAGTGCAGTGGTGAGTTGCAGAGGTAGTTTTTACATTATAAAATAGAAGTTAAATAATACAAAAAATAGAAATATGGAATTCTGCTTTGAGAATTGTTGCATTGTGTATCTACATGTATATTTACAGAGAGTATTTATCTGACAGGTATGACACTGTTATGGTTTAGTGTTCATCAGAGTGACAGCCTGGGGGAAGAAACTGTTCTTATGGCGGGTTGTTTTGGCGCACAGTGATCTGTAGCGCCTGCCGGAGGGGAGGAGTTTGAAGAATTTGTGTCCAGGGTGTGAGGGGTCGGCGGTGATGCTACCTGCCCGTTTCCTGGCCCGGGACCGGTACAAGTCCTGGATGGGGGGCAGGTCGACACCGATGATTTTCTCTGCAGTCCTTATAGTCCGTTGCAGTCTGTGTTTGTCTAGTTTGGTTGCAGAGCCAAACCAGACAGTGATGGAGGTGCACAGAACAGACTGGATGATGGAGGTGTAGAACATGATCAGCAGCTCCTGGGGCAGGTTGAACTTCCTGAGCTGACGCAGGAAGTACAAGCCCAGCAGATGGAGACTCAGGATGGGGATCACGTCTCGGCGTTATCCTAGCCGGAGCTGATCTTGATCCCAGGCAGTACCTGGAATTAGACAAGGGCACAAAAGAGCGTTGAGTAGTAAGGGGTAAGAAAAAGGTAATTGAAGCAGAGCAAGGTGAGGGAGGGTGGGTTGAAGAGCAACAGACAAACAGTTGAGTAGTCTTGCTACGTTTAAGTAGGCTTGTCAGGTGATTGAGGGTGTGGTTAAGGCGTAGTCCTGCTCCCGAATTTAAGTTAACACCTTGACTTCATTTATTTTCTCATTTTAAAAGTAAAATTTGTCATCTTTTTTACCGGTGCCTGATTGTATTACAGTATTCCCATCAGACGGTGGCTACAGAGCATCTTAAAGCTGTTTGCTAATTGCATTAAGTAACAGAAAAAGAAGAATGCTAACTGCATTAAATAGCAGAAGTCAAAGCAAACATTAGCACACAGTTGCAGTGATTTCTCTGTTTCTGAATCTCACACTACTACACACGTATTTCCAGAGACTGAGCATGACTGTAAAATATAAACACACACACTACGCTGCGTCACAGAAACACTGACATAAAGGAGGATCTCAGGCAAGCTGCATCAGTATCTTCTTTTAAATCACAGCTGAAAACACATTTTTATCAAAAGGACTTCCTGTAATATTGTTTTATCCAAGATGCTACATTTATTTTTAATCTATTTTTTATTCACTTATCGTTTTATTGTTTTACTGATTTTATTTGTTTTACTGATTTTAATTGTTTTACTGATTTTAATTGTTTTATTGTTTTAACTGCTTTTAATAGTTTCTCTTTTAGTTTTTCTTCTTAAATTGTCTTGCCAGCCCATATATCCCCCCCTTTGCTTTGTTCTCTTTATTGTGGGTTTTTATGATGTTAAGCACTTTGTAACGATGTTAAGCACTTTGTAACGTTTGTTTTGATAAGTGCTTTATAAATAAACTTTATTATTATTATTATTATTATAAAGATTGAGACAGACGCTGTATGTGCCCGCTACTAGCAGCACCTCATCCTGCTGCTGGTTAATGCAACTGCTACACAAACAGGCTGTTAAAGCTAGGGTTGGCAGTCTCGGAAAACCAGCATGAATTTGAATGTAGCTTTTCCTCATGACTCCGTCTAACCCCTCCCCTCCTCCCTCGGAGCTCCTCCAAAACGACGCCCCCCCCCCCCGCTCACATGCACGAGCGCTGCTGATTCTCGACCATATGATGGTGACTGATTCAAAACCGATCCTTACCAAAACATTCTCATAGTGAAAGTTAAAAACACAAACAAACATGGCTGCTGTTAGCACTCACAACTATCATTCTAGCATTATGCAGTTGTACTGGTGACACGATATCAGGAGAAAAGTTATAACACATATATAATACTGTAACAACTCTACTGTTTGTTAAACATGTTCAGTGTAGATGCTCTTAATTCCTACAGTGTTGACGGTCAGTGAAGGCATCAGGAGACGTGTAGAGTGTGCGAGCGGGAGAGAGGAGAGACCAGAGGAGAAGTTCTTCATTCATTCAAACATTGATTGTTGTTTTGTTGGTTGGCGTGATCACGGCCGACAGTGACCGGTTATTAAAGATCAACGTGTTCACCAATCGTCTCGTCATCCCTGCAGCGTCCAGACGGACGCTACAATAAATCTATATTTTCTGTAGGACTTACTGAACGTCATTAATTATTCTGCTTGTTGGTGAGAGCTTTTTAGACTCTGATCCGGACTACAGTCCTGAGCAAAGCACCTCATCAGGTCAGAGGGGACAGGCCCGAGGACGAGCGAGAGGGGCAGTAAATAGAGTCAGGGGAAGTAGAGGCAGGAGACGGGGACTCGGAGGAGTGCACGCCGGGGAAATGTACGCACAGGAGGCGGGCAGAACGGCTGGACGGGATTTGATTGGTTTAAAATTTGGGGAGCCAAAAAACGGTGATTGGTTGGTGTTTTCCCAGGTTTACTCCGGCTGTAGATAGCAGCTTTTTTTCACTCTTTTTTAAGAACACATCATGTATTGATTACCATCAGGACATAAAGATCATTTTAACCAGTATGACAAAAAGTTGATCTAAATCTGATTACCAACCCCAGCTTGTGCGTGTGTTTGTGTGAGAGGGTGATTATCGAATAGTATTTTGGCTTGTACTGCCCATCCCTATCTCAGACATTGTTACTTCAAGAATTAGTTTGAAAAAGGTACAACAACTACAACACTCAGGATAAGTACAATCATTTCTGAAGAACAGCTAGCTTCTCAATCTAGCATATCAGTCTGTTTACTTAACTTTGTTTCTGAGGCAGCACTCAGTATGTAACTCCAGGAGAAATCATCAACTATTCAAGGCTGATCTCAAACTTCTACATAACCACACAGTAGAACCGGTACAAGCTTTATCTGCTTTATTGACTCACGTCTGACAGAAGGAGGCATTTTTAAACACATCTCAACACATTTAAAATGACTTTGCAGTGCACCACAAGTGTGTGATCTAGCTGAGCGGGCGTTTCGATCGTTACAGCAGAAATAAATATGTTTACAGCCTGGTTCAAAAACAGCTTAGGTCTGAACAGTTCATTTCTCTATCGGCACACACTGTACAGGGGTCGGATTTTTTTATAACTCGTTATTTTTGAAGATATTAAAGGAAGAGTTTTGCCAAGATAAGGACATGGCTGACTTGACTGAGCTGTTGGCTAGGAGGCTCAAAGCCTGCCTCTTTGTGTCACACACGCTCAACAGCAGTTGAGTTCAGCATTTCCAATATGGCTGCCGCCGCCAA